>NW_026780120.1:595000-715313 GCF_030144855.1 Hypanus sabinus
ACGGACTAGAATAAGTGATTTGTCGCGTTATCAGTCAGTGATGCCCATCGCCAGAAGTTCCCATTCTCCTAGAGACTCAGGAGATGCAGATTCTGACACTTGCTGGTCTGAACGCAATGCTTCGATCCGAAACGTCGATACCTACACACTTCTGCGTTTCATCAATTGATGTTTTTCATTCTCATCAAAACTCCGCCACACCAACAAATGAAGGGATGATCCGCCGGACCAAGATGGACTCACAAAATATGTGTCCCTTTATCCCACAATTCAAAAAACTAAATCTAAAAATCAATCCTCCTTCAACTTAAGCATTATCAATGTCTGGCCATCTACCTCCCTCCAGGACAAAGGACTCCTGAGATCCGCCGCTTTCTGAGTGAAACATGTCTCCTCATTTAAATCCTAATGCGTGACTATTATCATTGACCAGTGTAATATGAGGAGCCCTGCCTGTGGCAGAGAGCACAGAGCAATGGGGCAGTGGTTAATGGTGCCAGGGTTAACCGTACAGCAGAGAGACAAAAAAAGTCCTTACGCGTTTTCTCTCACCGGCCACTATAAAATACGACAATAAACATGTCACATGTTCCTTTAAAAAAAGATTTAAAAAATTAAAATGCTGGAACTCTTCAGCGAGTGACGCAGCCGATGTTCACAGAGAAAGATATCTAAAGTTTAGGATCGATCGTGAGTCATCTAGGCAGTTGTGATTGTTACTAACATCGCATTTTGCTTGTCAGCTCATCGAGTAACTTCAACAATTAGATTTACTTCCTCTGTTCCCTCATGCAGGAGGTAACGTGTAATCATAAAATGAAATGTATTCAATACAGAATTGGGAGAAATTATACTAGCCTCCATATACTTAAGTGTCTTTATATACACTGTAATTATGGCAATATAATTGTACATTTCCTGTCTCTTGCAGTGAACCTGATGGCAATTGTGATCCTGTCACGAGGAAGGTGCGGTTTGTCCAAATGCATCACTCGCTACCTGATGGCCATGTCAACGGCGGATCTGCTGGTGGTTATTGTCGAAGTGATAATACGTCGGGTTAATTTCATGTATTTCTCTTTGAATTTTCTGTTTCTGACGCGAGTGTGTAGCATCAACTTTGTCGCGTACATTATAGATGTGGACTGTTCTGTCTGGTTTACCGTCGCTTTTACCTTCGATCGCTTTGTGGCAATTTGCTGTCAGAAGCTTCAGTTAAAATATTGCACCGAGAAAACAGCTTCGGTGATTATCGCTGTTGTGATTGTATCAAGCTGCCTGAGAACAATCCCTTTCCATTTTTTGCATAAACCTTTAGTTATGATTAACAATATTGGATGGGGCTGCCTGATTTTGTGACGTCACCGATGTGGAGAGCTTACGAGTGGATCGACAGCATCATAACCCCCTTATCACCAATCCTGTTCATTTCACTCTGCAATGCTTTGACCGTCAGACATATTATCGCGGCCAATAAAGTTCGCAAGCAATTCCGAAACAATGGAGAGAATTCAAAGGATGATGCACAGGAGAAGAATCGGAAGAAGTCCATGATTTTACTTTTCACCATTTCGGCCAATTTCATGTTACTATGGATGATATATGTCGTGCATTCTTTGAACTGGCCGGTGAGAAACTTCTTCTATCCTGATCGGTTCTTGAGTAACCCAGTGTATATCGCCCAGCAGGTTGGTTTTATGATGCAGATTCTCAGTACCTGCACAAACACGTGTATCTATGGATTAACGCAGCGGAAATTCAGAGAGGAACTGAGAAATGGCGCGAAATACATATTTACTTTGAACGGGACAATGTGTAAGCAATAGTTAGAGGAAGAAATACTTGTGTATGCTTGTGGTCCTTTTGTATAGTTATAAAATTCGGGTGTAGGCAAATAGAAAGTCTATTGTCTACTACGTGATTTTTACGTAATACTACATTTGGTCAATTCAATAAATAATGCTGAGCTTTATTAAATTCCTGTAAAAGTTTGGCATCATCACACACTGACGTCCTTGGGCGATCATATTGCAGAGGAAAGGGGGAAGTAAAATATAAGCAGATGCCTCACCTTACCCAACCTTGACCTGCAGGGTAGCGGAGGGAAGGAGCGTCTTACAGCTCTTCTGCTGGGGACGTTTCTCCACCGCACCGCCCAAAAATACCTTACATTAACAAAACAAATCAACACAAAAACGAACTGATGTGAAATTAGAACCATGCAGTCGTAGAGTCATGGAGCAGGGAAGCAGGGCTTTGAGGGCAAGTGACGTCCCTCATCCAACCCAGTCAGATTTACCAGCGTTTGACCAATACAATGTAAACATTTCTACTCCATGCATCTGGCCAGCTGTCTTTCGGCAGTTACCATTGCTCCTGCATCAACCACTTCGTCTGGCAGCTCATGGATATCGTTCTTCGTCTGTAAAAGATGCTGCACCTGCTCCTCTTAACCCTTTCCTCTCTCACCTTAAAAGTCAGCAGCCCCGTCGTTCACACTCTAATTATGGACAAATACTAATTATCACCCTCTACACCCGCCCTGATTTTATACGATCGCTTTTCAGTCTCCTACACTCAAGTTCAAGTTGAAATTCAACTTGAATTGTCATCCAAACGCACATACACACCCATGAATACAACCAAAGTAAACAGTTTTCCTCCGGCACCAAGGTACCAAACGCTGTACGAAGAGTCACACTCAGCACATGGTGCATACTGCACATATACGACAGCAATAAGCATACATTCAGATTCACAACAAATATAATATCGCCCAAGACCTTGCATCCATGACTCTGTACGAAGAGTCACACTCAGCACATGGTACATAGTACACATATACGATAGCAGTAAGCATTCAATCGCGCACACACCAAATGTAATATCACCCAAGTCCTTGTGTCCATGAATGTCGTTGGCAAGCGCCAACCCAAACCAGTCTGCAGACGAACGTATTCCAGCTTGCCATCCCCAGAGCGAACACTGGAATAAAGCTGATCCAAACTCTCGATTCAAATCAGTTCCCCAAACACCTGGAGAATGTTATAATTCATTTCTGCACTCTTTCCAGTTTAATAACATCTTGCATACAATAGTGCAACAAGAAGCTGAACATACAGTTTCATCAGCGTCCGGTACCACGGCAACCCGACCTACCAACTGTGCACGATGATGTATTAACCATGAAGCAAACATCCCCGCTGCCTCTACCTCTGTCTGACCCAGCCGGCCGGACCAGACGGTGAATGGTGACGCCTTCTAGGCAGAGAGTGGTGTGTCCAGAGGGTCAGTGTTTCGTATTATCTCTGTGAATCAGAGTGCACGACCTCCGGAAAGAGAGTGCCAGTGACCAACGGCGACATCTTGCAGACAGCCTACCAAACTACTGGATACACTTCTTCCACCAAATACACTTCTTCTGAACTGTGATCGATGTACTTTTGGGCCGACTGCACGATCTGGTGCTTCTGAGATCTCCTGTAGATTCGGCGTTGATGAGTGCGGAGAGTGCAGCCACGTCTATCGGCGGGGTGTATGCTACGTCGATTTCTGACAGTGAGTCAACGAGCCAATTAGAGCGACGAGCAAGACTAAACGCGTCGAGGATGAGAGGAGAATGAACACGTGTTCAGGGTAGTCTGTCTATATTTGACAGGTCTCCCTGCCTTCTCGTTGTTTCGTGGCTGCCCTTTAGCGGCCCAAATCTTAGGGTTGTATAGTGTACGCCAACACTGATAATAAATTTATGTCGAACTTTGAACAGTTCCCGAGTTTCTGCAGAGCAGGATGGTGAAGCGGGGAGAGATTAGGACCCTGAGTTTCGTTTTGATACGTGAATTCTGCCTCGGCAGCCACGTCTCTTCAGACAACGGCGATGTTCCCTCAGCCTCCGGCTGCTACACTTACTCCCGGGGTGTAATGCAGTCCCAAGTCTGCCGGTCCTGAAATGTTATATCTTTTAGATATCTTGAAGGGACGTTACTGACAGTAGAGTTTGTAGCTTAGTAGTTGTCAGCGTGAGTATCTGAAAACGCCCTTGGAAACTGCACAAAAGAATGCGTCACTTTCCGACGTCATCACTTCTACACGTCACGCTTCTACTTGTCCCCCAGAGTTTACGTCTCTCTGCGTGAGCTGCCAAGTTCCTTTGTTCCTGAGTTCGCTCACGTTACTTCCACTTCTGGAGATAAGAACACAGTAAAATCGGAACACGTGTAAAGCGCACAGCGGCTTAATCTTCCCCTGTCACCCGGTACAATCGTAGCGAATCTGGCACGGCCCTCAGCACATGTGTTTACCAACTCCACACAGCTCTCGTTTCCACAATCCGTCTGTTTAAATACTCTCAATTATCTAACTCCAGAACCCTCCAGTGCACAGTATCGTAGACATTCACTAATGTTTGTGCAAATAGTGTCCTATAGTGGCCACCCTCTATCCTGAGGCTGTGTCCTGTTATCCTGGACTCACCCACCACGGGAAACATCTTCTCCCCGTCTAATCTGTCAAAGCCTTTCAACCTTCAAAAGGTTTCAAAGAAAGCACAAGAGGCATCGAGTTCATTTGATAGCGAAGCCTGACTGTCACCTATAGCCCATAGAACACAGAACACAGAATATTACTGCACAGGAAAAGGCCCTTCGGCCCACAATGTTGCGCCGAACCAACAAAAGAAGAAATCAAATCATCTGCACACTAATCGCTGCTACCTGCACAATGTCCATATCCCTCCATTCCTCAGATCCGTGTGCCGATCTAAACGTTTTGAATGGCCTCCAATTTTATTTGCCTCTCCCACTATACCAGGCAACGCATTCCAGACATCCACCACTCTCTGATTAAAAAACGTACTCCTCACGCCTCACCTTCACTGCATCCCCTCTGCTATTAGATATTTCTACCCTGGGAAACATGTACTCCCTGCCTATTCTACCCATGCCTCAGCATATAAAACTCTATACGATCTCCACTCAACCTCCGTTGCTCCAGAGAAAATTGCCCGACTTTATCCAGCCTCTCATGATAGCACGTCCTCTAAACTCGGCCGCATCCCGTTAAACCTCTTCTGCGACCTCTCCAAACGGTCGATATCTTTCCTATAGTGGGGGAAACCAGAACTATATGCATTACTCCAGATGTGGCCTAAATGTGCCTAGATGTGTTTTATTTAAGTTGCAAAATAACCTCCTGACTTTTGAACTCAACGCCTCGACAAATAAAAGCGTGCATTCCATAAACTTTATGCACCACCCATTCGACCCGTGTGGTCACTTTCAAGGAGCATTGAACTTCAATCCGAAGATTTCTCTGCTCAGCAACACTGCTGAAGATCTTGTCCTTAACAATGAACTGTCTCTTTGCATTTTTCCTGTCAAGTTCCAACACCTCACATTTATCTGTGTTAAGCTCCATCTGCCAGTTCTCAGCCTATATCGCACTGTATTCTCTGCCAGTCTTCCACACTATCCGCAGCTCATGTCGCTTCCTTTCACCCTATGAGAGGTAAAAACTTTCAAGACCAGCCACAGCTCTGGAGCATCATTCAGGGATTGGATTTCGGTCCGGAATTTCCACTTCATACGAGCTGTCGGATCAGAGATCCCGGATCGAACGCTCCCCGCACCACACCAACAGGAATTGACAAGTGTCTGTGATGACATTGTCACTGTTTACAATAGCGGGGTGGAAACTGTCCTTTAGTCGGTTCATGGTGTCAGTCTGTTGTATCATCGGCCCAAAAGGAGAGGAGAAGATGCCCAGAGCGGACAGAGTCTGTGACCCGTGATGCAGAAAGACGTGTAGACGGAGGGCATGGATGGACGGCTGGTTTCTGTGATAATAGACCTCACCAGTTCCCCAACACCACCACACTCCTCCGGTTGGCGGAACTGGTACGCACACTTAATATCTTCTCTTTCGGCTCTTCCCAGACCAAGGGTGTAGCTATGGGCACTCGCATTGGCCCCAGCTATGCCTGCCTCTTGGTGGGTTATGTGGAACAGTCTATGCTCCAAATCTATACCGGTACTGCTCCACGACTTTTCCTTCGCTACATTGGCGACTACATTGGTGCTGCTTCCTGCACCCATGCTGAGCTCGTCAATGTCACCGACTTTGCCTCTAACTTTCATCCAGCCCTCAAATTCACTTGGTCCATCTGGAAACCTTCTCTCCCCTTTCTCGATCTCTCGGTCTCCATCTCTCGAGAGACTGTCCACTGACATTTGCTATCAACCCACTGACACCCATAACTACCTTGAATATACCTCTTCCCACCCTGCCAAATGCAAAAATGCTATTCCCTATTTCCAGTTCCTCCGTCTCCACCGCATCTGTTCCCAGGATGAGGCTTTCCGTTCCTGGACATCTCAAATGTCCTCTTTCTTCAAGAATCGTGGTTTCCCTTCTGCCGTCGTCAATGATGCCCTCACACGCATCTCCTCCATTTCCCGCACTTTAGCCCTCACCCCATCCTCCTGTCACCACAACAGTGACCGTATTCCCCTTGCCCTGACCTATCACCCCACCAGCCTTCGGATCCAGCATATTATCCTCCGCAACTTCCGCCACCTTCAACAGGACCCCACCACTAAGGACATCTTTCCCTCTCTACCCCACTCTGCTTTTCGAAGGGATCGTTCACCTCCGTGACTGCCTGGTCCTGTCACTACACCTACTCTCTTACCACCAATCAGGGCCCCAGACAGTCCTTCAAGGTGAGGCAACACTTCACTTGTGAGTCTGTTGGTGTCAGCTATTGTATCCGGGGTGCTCCCAGTGCGGCCTCCTCTACATCGGCGAGACCCGACGCAGATTGGGGGACCGCTTCGTCGAGCATGTACGTTCCGTCTGCCACAACAGACAGGATCTCCCGGTTGCCACCCACTTCAACTCTGCTTCACATTCCCATTCGGATATGGCCATACATGGCCTCCTCTACTGCCATGATGAGGCCAAATTCAGGTTGGAGGAGCAACACCTCATATACCGTCTGGGTAGTCTCCAGCCCCTTGGTATGAACGTCGTATTCTCCAACTTCCGGAAATTCCCTCCCTCTACCTTCTCCCATCCCACTTTCACTCTGCTTCCTCCTCTAGTTGCCTATTACCTCTCTCATGATTCTGCCTTTTTCTACTACCCATACTGCTTTCCCCTTACATTCCTTCTTCACCTCTACTGTCGCATAATTGCCCCCATAAGGTAAAACAACGGGTAATCCGGAATAATCACTTCTCGAGTGGAAGCTGTTCTGGACAATGTTTCGTGAAACAAGTCCTCCTGCGGCAGTTTCTCCAGGGTCACAAAGAAAATATGACGCAACGCATTAGTTCCCACCATTTTCCTTAGCTGAGGTTTCTATGTCAACTGCATCATCTGCAATCACCCGTGTTTAATTCACTCCTGAATGCAGGAAAGCAGTAATCATCATTAGGACCCTCCCCCTCACCAACACCACCACCCACCGCTACCACCCAGACCGTGCTCCCTTCCCGCTGCGGCCATGAGAAGGTACAGGAGTCTGAGGACTCACACCATCAGGTTCAGGAACAGTTATTACCCCTTCACCATCAATGACTTGATCCAAACGGGATAACTTCACTCAAATTCACTTGCCCCATCACTGAAATGTCCCCACAGTCTATGGACTCACTTTCAAGCAAACGTCATCACACGTTTTCTGTATTTACTGATTATTTGTTTATTATCACTTACTTTTTTTTTATATTTGCACAGTTTGTTGTTTTGTGCGCATTGCTTTAATACACCAGTTGGTACAGTCTCTTATTGAGTCTACTATGGTTATTAATCTATTATGCATTTATAGAGTATGCCCGCAGGAAAATGAACACTCTGATACGTATCTACTTAATAATAAATTTAGTTCGAACTCTGAACTTTTGAACGTTGAAATTCTGCCTCTCAAACATGATGATTTCACGATTCATTCTCTTCTCTCTCACTCTCTCTCTCACTCTCTCTCTCTCTCCATGGCATAAAAACGTTTGTGAACCCCTGGGTTAGATTGATATTTCAGTGGGGTTAGAATGTCGGCAGAACATCCTGGGCCGAAGGGCCTGTATTGCTCTGTATTCCATGTTCCCAGTTCTAATTGGGAGCAACAGATAACCTGCTGGAAGAACTCGTGTCCAGCTGCATCGGGGTGAGGAAAGGAATGAACGACTTTCCGGTGGAAATCCTGCATCGCCAGTCCGACAGATTCCGGTTCTGTGATGTTCTCTTCACTTTACTATTTATCTGCGACTAAATATCTGAACTCCGTGCCAGCTGAGCTCCACCCGTCCTAAACTGGGAATGATGGGAATGATTGTTATTCTGTAAATTTCCTTCAATTCTCCCTCAGTTATCTCCACCCCGCTGAACCTGCTCGTTCCACCATCAGCCCACAAGGTTCTGCACATGCTGGTAATCCAGAGAAACACACACAAAATGCTGGAGGAACTCAGCAGGTCAGACCGCAATGGTGGGATATGGTCATTCCTGATGAAGGGTCTCGGCCCGAAACGTATCCTTGTTCCTCTCCATAGATGCTGTCTGACCCGCTGAGTTCCACCTGAATTTTGTGCGTGTACCTCCAGCTCACTGTGTCGGACATTTTCAAACGTACTTATCAGTGCAAATTAAATCGTCGGGCCGGTTCAATTCCAATGAGAGCTCCCGCTTGGTTTGGGGTAACTACACTGACACGGACTTTGAGTGAGAAGATGAAAGCTCTGTAACTGGGTAACTCCAACAATAGCTCTCACAGAGTATTCACTGGTGCTGAGTGAAGCTTTGTTTTCAGTCTGTTACATTAACTCACAATAATTGAATTTGTTCCAGGTTATTGAAGATTGAGCTCAAGAGCGAGATGTAACGCTGCAGCCGTTTAAAACCCTCATCAGACCACACTTGTATTATTACGTTCACATTTGGTCGTCCCATTGTAGGCAAGACGCGGATGAGATTTACGAGACGCCTGAATTATAGAGCATGTCACGTGATCAATGGCTGAGCGAGCTGTGGCTTCTCTCTTCGGGGTGAAGGAGGATGAGAGGTGACTTTGTGGAGGTGTACAGTGTTATAAGAGGCGCGGATGGAGTGGAGTGGCAGAGCCATTTTCCATGGGGGAAATGGCTAACATGTAGGTCCATAATACTGAGGGAATTTCAGGAAATTATTGCAGGAATATCAGGGCTAGTTTTTTCACACAAAGAACGATGTCTGCGTGAAACGCCCTGCCTGGAGTGGTGGTAGATGCCGCTGCATTGGAATCATTTCAGAGACTGAAAGATTAGTACATGGATGATATACTCATATATCGTATTCAGATATGGAGAAAATCCACTACCCTCTGTGCCCTCAGAGGCCGGTAGGAAGGAGGTAAACACTACACAGGGAAAAGGATGGATCACTCCGTATGACTGTCTCCCTTTGGACAATTACCTCACCTCAGAGAGAAAGTTTCATTTCGACACCAAAGAGTTTAATCTGTTATGTCGGTACCCTGGGGATTTCCAATTAAATATTACAAACTATTTATATGACAGCTGATATTTCACCCGCTGACACAGTCACTGTATTCCATCTTCTTAAATCCGTTATTTATTTCCATGAACGATCCGAAACGTTGGTGTTGCGTGGAGATTGGCAGGTGTATAAATTCAGGGTTGAGAGGGATTTCTTTCTCTGATTTACATTGGGAGCGATTGTCGGCTGCTGAAATCCTTGGATCAACTCACTCGGGAAATGTTGGAAACTTTTTACCGCGTCAGGGATACCTACTACCTGGTCATTCTGGCGATCGCTGTGCCCGGTAAGCAATATTAAATGGTGTGTCATGTTTTACCTAAAGTCAAGAATGCCGTGCTCAGCGCTGTCATTGATGATGCTGAAACACTGCTTGATGAAAGACGGAAGCACCTTTACTGAAATTTCCTGTAGTTGGCATAAAAAACGCGGTCGTCTGTATGATTGGCGTTGGGTGAGACAGTGTGATATTAAACATTAGTGCAATGAAAAGATCAGTGGAGTGTTTATATTCTCTAGCATATGCCAAGCTGCGAATGGATGTTCATTGTGATGGGAAATACATGGCAGGACATTTCCAAATTAAATTCTGAAACCGAATCAGCTGCTACAGTGTAAAAGTACCCAGCGCTCAACACTTCGTTCACATTAATGAGTGTTGCAACCAGCGATTGCGATCAATATAACGGGGTATGTTTATTTGTGAGTCCTGTGCTCCTGCTTTCACAGTAGAGGCCAGGAAACAACGAATATTGTAACGCATGGAAAACTAAATCTCTCGCTGCTGTTACTGCCGGTAGTCTTCTTGGACACGACTCTGCTAGTTTTGCACAGCGTGATGGAGCAAGATGTCCCACACCTCCTTGCAAAGTTGCTCAAACTGTGGCAGGTCAATTGGGCAGCCGCGGTGGACAGCATCTAGAAGTCCTGCCAGAGATATTCGATCGGGCTCTGGTCACTACTCTCTGGGTCACTCAAATACCTCAAATTTCTTCATTTGAAGCCACTTCATGGTTCCTCTGGCAGGGTGATTTGGCTTGTTGATTTGCTGAAAGAAATCTTTCTCCCCAGCTTAAGCTTTCTGGCGGAGTCTAGCAGGTTTTATCCAGGATCTCTCTATATTTAGCACTTTCATTTTCTCATCAATCCTGACCAGATTTCCAGTCCCTGCTGCTGAAAAACATCCCTTTAGGACGTAACACGCATCGGTAGGAACATATCTTTGCCCACAGAGACTTTACAAAGCGTCACTTACAACATACTGTATGGGTGTGGAAGGAGGTATTGTGCTCCGATCAGACTAAAGTGGAAATCTTTGTGGCACAAATCTAACACTGTACATTAGCCAGGCAACAGCACCGCTACTGTAAGGTGTGATGCACATTTAGAAGATTGAGGGGGGAGCTTATTGAAACGTATAAAATTCTAAAGGGATTGGACAGGCAAGATGCAGAAAGATGGTTTCCGATCTTGGAGAAGTCCAGAACGAGGGGTCACAGTTTAAGGATAAAGGGGAAGCCTTTTAGGACTGAGATGAGGAAAAGCTTCTTCACACAGAGTGGTGAATCTGTGGAATTCTCTGCCACAGTTGAGGCCGGTTCATTGGCTATATTTAAGAGAAAGTTAGATATAACCCTTGTGGCTAAAGGGATTGGGGGTATGGAGAGAAAGCAGGTACAGAGTTCTGAGTTGGATAATCAGCCATGATCATACTGAATGGCGCTGCAGGCTCGAAGGGCCGAATGGCCTACTTCTGCACCTATTTTCTATGTCTCTACGTTTCTATCATGCTGTGGTGGTAATTTTCACTGGCAGAGACTGGAGATGTAGTCCGCATTGATGGGGAGACGAATGCTGGTAAATACTGAGAAGTCATCGGTAAAAACCTGCTGATCTCTGCCAGAAGTCTGAAGCTGGGGAGGAAGTTCGTATTTTGGCAGAAGAACTTACTTCCCCAAAACAAGTTGCCAGAGCAACCGTGGAGTGGATTCAAACGGTCTATATTGATATCCTTGAGGGGCCCAATCGCAGTCCGGATATTTACCGATTTTAGGTCTCTGTCACGACCTCAAGGTTCCTGTCCACCGATGGCCATCAACTAACCTGCCACGGCTTGAGAATTTTGCAAGGAGGAGTGTGCAAAACTTGCTCCGTCCAGATTCATTTTCATTGGCGAGGTGACATGAAATATCATCTTGACTTTTACTGAGTGAAATATGTTAATCAAGGCAAACCTTCCTGTGCAGTGGCACAGGAACATTTATCCAGCAACATTTAGCAGAAATTTCAAATGCATCAACAATCAACAAGTTGAAATTGTGTCTGAAAGGCGCTTCCACATTGCAAATGTGCACAGAATCACTGCATAATGATGTGGTTGCTTCATTGATTATTTGCTGATTGTTACTGTGTTGTTCAACTCCTCCTTCCTCTCGCTAAATTTCGACAGAGTTATTGCACAGGAATGTTTGCCTTTTGATTTATGACGGTTCTGCAAATAACCTGCATCTGACAAGCAGGTAACCAGTTGTGCACCAGCCTACAATCCCTATAATGGGGAAACAAGCGTCCATTGGCGGGTAATAGGGGTAAAGGGTGAACAAAAGATAGACTTTAAATTCGTAGTGTCTCTCAGGGTAGGTACAACGCCAAAAAATATTCCAGAAGACCATAAGACATAGGAGCAGAATTAGGCCATCTGGTCCACCGAGTCGAAACTGCCATTCAATCAAGGCAGATTCTTTCTTATTCTTCCTCAACCCGATTTCCTGGCCTCCCCGTAATCCTTGATGCCCTATCCAAACAAGAAACTATCAATCTCTGCCTTAAATACAACCAGCGACCTGGCCTCCACAGCTGCACGTGGCAACAATATGCACACATTCACCAACTTTTGACTAAAGAAATTTCTCCATACCTCTGTTTGGAAAAGTGTGCCCCAGTGTCCTGACACTCTGCCCTCTTGTCCTAGACTCTCCCACCATGGGAAACATTCTTTCCACATCTCTTCCGTCTAGGCCTTTCAGTGTTCAGACGGTTTCAATGAGATTCCCCCTCACCATTCTGAATTCCAACGAGTACAGAGCCAGAGCTATCAAACCTTACGATAACCGTTTCATTCCCAGAATCATCCTTGTGAACTCCTCTGGTCGCTCTGCAATGCCAGCACATCTTTTCTAAGAGGTGCGGCCCAAAACAGTCCACAATGCTCAAGGTGAGGCCTCACCAGTGCTTTATAAAGCCTCAGCATCACATCCCTGCTCTTGTATTCTAGACCTCTTGAAATGAATGCCAACATGACATTTGCCTTCCTCACCACCGACTCAGTCTGCAAGTTACCCTTCAGGGTGTTCTGCAGAGGGAATCCCAAGTCCCTCTTCATCTCAGATTCCTGGATTTTCTCCCCGTATAGAAATTAGTCCGCACATTAATTTCTACTACCAAACTGCATGACGATGCGTTTTCCAACATGTGTTTCATTTGCCTTCCTTTCCCATTCCCATGAACTGCTGTCCTTCTGCATCCTACCTGTTTCGTCAACACTACCTGCCTCTCTACGAGCCGTCCTCTGCTGACAAGCTAACTGGTGAACCGGAGAGACAAGCGTACGTAATCCCCAGGTATGATAAAATATAGAGTGTGAAACCAAAGCAATTCGAGAACCGACAGGCCTGGATAGAGTAGACATGGAGAATCTGTTTCCTACGGTGGGAATCTGTGACAACAGATTAGGAGGATGTGTCTTCACGGCAGAGTTGATGACCAACTCGTTAAGCTAAAGAGTGGTGATTGTGTGGAATCAGACGTTTGCCTGAGACGTTTATGAAAGCTAATTCATTGGGTATATTTAAAGCAGAGGTTGATATGTCCTTCATTAGTCAGTGTGTCAAAGGATGAGGCAGGAGAATGGGGTTGAGAGGGATAATAAATCAGCCACGTTGGAATGGCGGAGCAGACTCGATCTGTTGAATGCCCCAATTCTGCTCCCATGTCTCCTGGTCTTTTCCCTTTATGGGAGCGATAAGGAAGCGGCCAGTCGATTCTGTGAGGGTCCGAAGGGTCAGAGATCAGGGGAGAACTGCAGAGACCCGGAAATGTAAAGCCGGCGGCGGACTGTGATCCTACCCTTCAGCACTCCATACTTCATCAGAGGTGATTAGATTCAAAGCGGAATTGTAGACAGCATAACGTTATCAAGCCCGCTGTCGTCGGGACGATGGGAGAAATGGAAAACGCGGGATATGATCAGCAGGTTTGACCGCATCCATGGGAACAATAAGAAAATAAAGAGCGTTTCAGGCCGAAGATCCTTTCTCAGAACTGGGAAAGACTGGGAAAGATCTTTTGATATCACTTTCTGATTAAGTTCCCCGTCTCTGATGTTCAATCAATTTGATCAATTGCTGTTTAATTCAATTTGATCATTGCCGGTTACATCTGAGAGTGAAGGGCAGCCGGGGGAATGTCTTCTGCTCTGTATGTACTTAATCCTACATCCATCCATTGCTAACCTGCGAAGATTAATTCATCCATTGACCGTTAACATTGCCGAGAGTTTATCCCTCTGACTACCCCGATACCACACGGGGCGAGGGGCCCCCTTGCACGCTACAACGAACTGACTCGAATAAAACTATGAAATTGACTTCTCTTCCTACAGTACCTGAGAGCCGAGTACCTGGGCGTAAAGTTTTAACATCTGTATTGTGTTATATCTTCAGTCATTTCAATCAGAACGTTTTACATCCTAACATTCAAAGCTCAAAGTAAATTCCGATCACCATATACCAACTTGAGTTTCGTTTTCTTGCAGGATTTAACAGGAATATAAAGAAATGCAATTAATTCATAGCAGAATAAGACAAAGCTCTGATTCCATTACTTTTTCCTCTTCTCTCCCGCCCAGTAAACATAGTGGCGATTGCAATCCTGTCCCGGGGGAAGTGCGGCCTCTCCACGTGCACCACGCGCTACCTGGTTGCCATGGCAGCGGCGGACCTGACGGCTGTCGTCACTGCATTCTTTGCACGTATCGAGTACTATTCCACGCAATCCTTCCTGGATACGTACCCCTTGTGTAGCATTATCTTTGTACTGCAATGTGCTTCCAGAGACTGTTCGGTCTGGCTCACCGTCACCTTCACCTTCGATCGGTTTGTCGCCATTTGTTGTCGGAAGTTAAAAGCCGGCTATTGCACAGGAAGGACCGCGGCCTTGGTTCTGGTGATCACCTGCACTGTTATGAGTTTAAAAAATATCCCCTTCTATTTCGTTTATAAGCCAAGAGAGATACTCGATGGTGTATGGTGGTTTTGTAAGGTCGTTCCAGCTTATTTCACTGAACACCAGTGGGTGAGCTTTGACCGATTCGACAAGAGTTTAACCCCACTGATTCCGTTCGCACTAATTCTGATCCTCAACGCCCTGACGGTCCGGCACATTTTAGCGGCCAGTCGGGTTCCTAAGGGACTGAGGGGTCAGAGAAAGGGGGAGAACTGCAGTGACCCGGAAATGGAAAGCAGACGGCGCTCTGCAATCCTCCTCTTCACCATATCCGGCAGCTTTATCATTTTGTGGTTGGCGACTGTTGTCAATTTCTTCAAGTATAACGTCGGAGGGACAGATCCCAATAGTTACACCGATTCTGAATTTATCTTACAGTCACTTGGATACATGTTGCAGAACCTGAGTCTGTGCACGAACACATTTATATATGGAGTAACACAGTCTAAGTTCAGAGAGCAGTTCATAGCCGCAGTTAAATGGCCAGTGATCACAATTGTACGCTTCATCAGGAGACAAAACAGATAGCGGTAGCCAGGGTTCATTGTCAATTGCTCCAGACTATGATGTGATACTGAAATCCAGATATTGTGATCACTCACTGAAAATAATACCGATAGCGAACAGAATGTTAAGTCAGAAAAGGCCATAATGTTCGATCGACAATTTCGCTGTTTATGCTTTGGAGCAGTCACATTTCAAGATTCATGATTCAGGTTTAACGATTGAATAATGTCATTCTTTGTAGATAAGTGTAACGAGAACAAAGTGTTTGTTACTCCAGATCTGATGTAGCACAAAAAAAAACAATAAAATATAAAACACACACCAGGATATCAGTATTTACCTCTCAGGAATTACTTTCACCAGAGAAAGCAGGAATCAGCAATCCATGCAAGCAGATACAATTCTGATAAGGAGTATACACCAGTAAACTTCAATTAGAGAACGACCCAGAAAAACGGAGACGTCACCGCTATTGAGGAAAACGTTAACCAATGGGAGAGTCTGACTCTCCATGGAAGACATCCCCACAGTCTGAGCAGACTAGATGTCGACAAAGAGGCGTCGAACGCCTCGCTCAGGGATGGAGATCTCTTCCCAGAAACAGAAGTGTTCCTTGTAGCAAAACGGAACCGGGTCGTTAACACAAAAATATCAAAAATACATAATGAAAGACCAACAAATTCAGAGATGATAAATGAAGAAAATGTCAAAAAACAATCCAACTTTATGTGCACTTTTACTTTGACTTTTACCGAGCCTTTCTCTGTATCTGTCATTGATGGGGATGGGGGGGGGGTGTGGTTGCATCGTGCTTGACTACACGTTGGGGAGTTTTGACTACCCGTTACAGACCCTTCTTGTCCACTGTCGTACAGTTTCCAGATCGTACAGTGACGCAGCTTGTTCGGATTCTCTCCACTGCGCAGCGCTAAAATGACGTCAGCATGGATGTGCGAAGCTCAGCTCGCTTCATCCTCCTCAGAAGGTGGGGATGTCGGTGAGATTCCCTGACTGTGTCGGATGTGTTCCGGGACCATCAGAGCAGACAGGCTTTCTCCAGACTGTTTCTGTAATGAGTTTTATACTTGCTTTACTGCTGCTTAAAGATGGACAGGGAGGGACTTACAACGATAATACGTACAAAAGCCCCAATTTGTCCCACTCAAAGCTCCTCTTAATTTTTGCAGAAGTTCCAGACTTTACAATATCGGAAGACTTAACTACTCCTCTGTCATATGTTAATTGATTCTTTTCGAATATATCTAATTTTGCACATATCAGAATAGAGAGAAGTTACGGACGGTAGCAAACTGTTCCTCTCTGCGGAAAATGCATCAGTTCGTTATAATTTGTGTAAATTCTAAATCCCCGAGTGCCACCATAATAATTTCATTATACTTTTTTTATAACTGATAGTTAGTTACACTGATAAACCGACTGGATCATCCATGAAGGAGACGGTATTATCCTGTACACATCAGCGTGTCATTTTTCCCCCAGAACATTTCTGGAGTGTTTACGTAATTGAATCCATAACTCTTCGTCTGTACAGCATCAAAATAGACATCGGGAGGCCATTAACTTTTCTCTTAACTCACAGCACGGTCGCACTCAGGGACAAAAAATGTTGGTTCCCTGACCCTAGATTTACCATTCTGGGTGTTATTTACATTGTGCACGCGCAGACTCATATATGCGCTCACGCACAATCAGACACAAAGCCACGTACGGGGATATAACAATAAAAAAATATAAAGTTACAAATGCAGAACCGCGGACAGACGTGCAGACGGACACACAAAAACACAGGGACGAACACGCATAATGCCCCCCAGAATTATAATAACGAAAGGTCATAATCAAATGCAAACAAAAACTGTGCAGATTTCCAAAAGATACACGGACACAAATACCTGGAGGCGGTTACGTTTACACACGGCCGCGCACGCATACGCACCCAGACATTCATGCACAAGGAAATAGAGGCACAGAAGAGCACACAAATGGACTCGTGCAGACGTGCACAAATATACACTCCAATAAACATAAAGACATTCAACCTCCATAACAACAAACAGGGAATGCATGCATTGTTACACGCAATCTACCGGAACTGTTTACATGGACGTGTCCTCTCTTGTTGGTTCCCTCTCCAGCAACATCGGACAATTGCTAGTCCGTTACATGATTACTAATGAGCAGAAGACCGTGTCATTGATTCGGATAATGGTCCGAGTAGCGGAAACCTTGAGTCAAACGTGTGCAGTCGTGATCTAACGGGGTCGTGGATTGAACTAGAAGTCCACGTGAACAGTTCCTGATCCTCCTTTCGCATAATCATATCCGTTGTTGTCTTTCCCTCGCCTGCTGTAATGTGAATGTAATACTTCAAACTCCATTTCACTTCATCCATCCCACAGCAAGTTATGGATTTCCACTCTGACGTTCGCACCACTACAA
Organism: Hypanus sabinus; assembly: GCF_030144855.1. NCBI lineage: Eukaryota > Metazoa > Chordata > Chondrichthyes > Myliobatiformes > Dasyatidae > Hypanus > Hypanus sabinus. Next base: position 612,782 of record NW_026780120.1, read on the forward strand.
TCCGACATGTATATTTACAATATCTAATCCTAATAATGTTGGGATATTTGGAAATAAAACAGCGTTGTGTTCAAGACAGCAATTGACAATATTTCAGGTGAATAAATGTTTCTCTGCAAAACAATGGGTGTGTTTCTATGTGGAGAAGTGGAGGTATTCCGATTGGAAAATTTAATTTCAGTTTCCAAGTGATCCTGCTTTTGTCTGTTAATTTCAACTACAAAGACCAGCGTCTCTGCGGGAGCTCGTGTCGATAATCCAGAATCAGAAGTCATTTGAAAGCTAATGTAATCCACTGTCTCGCCATTCACCCAATTTACTGGAGAATTCAGCGCAGGGATTGGAGAAAGTCTGCAGAAATGAAACTGAGATTGGTCAGTACCTGGAACTCTGGAATGTGCAGGCTGAGGGAGTGGTGTAAGCTGGGTCGTGACGCTATTTAAACAAACTCTCAGGTGAGGAACTGAATACCTTAGGCATAGAGGCTATGGGCGATTGCGTTAAATCAGAGTGATTACTTTTCAACAGCATTCACAAACGAAATGGAATTTGGAGTTGGAGAATTCACTGAGAGGGCTGGGGCATGCCTTGGTCTCGTCATTGCTCAGCATGACTGACCGGTTTGCAATGGTTTGTAAATGTGTGACGAATTGGCTGATTATATGTACTGTCCGCTTTACCTGATGGAAGCTTATGATATTCTGATCGGCATCGATAGAGTAGGCAGCTGATCATCATTTTTCCAGAGACGGAATGTTCAGTACTGGGAGGCTTGCATTTCAAGATTGAAGATTCGTGTTCATTCATTACCTGTACATCGACACATGCAGCGAAATGCGTCGTTTGGTAAACAGCCAACATACCCGAGGGTTTTTCTGGGGCAGCCCTCGAGTTCTGCCATCAATCCCGTCCCAATAGAGTAAACCCACAGCGTTGAACAGAACGATAGAGAACACTGCACAACAGAACACAAATAGCAACAAAACAAAGGCAGCAACACAAGCCCCGTCCCTCCCTCCCACCCACACAACAGAGAGTCCTCCAGCCTACATCGGACTTGGACACGCAGGCACTGGGCGTTCAACTCCCTCAGCGGACTCACAGAAATTCCCGGATTTCTGGGGATCCAGCCGACGGGAACTGAGTTCAAAGCCGAAAGTAAATTAATTATCAAAGTACATGTATGATACCATATTGGACACGGGAATTCGATTTCTTGACGGCATACCCAAAATATTGAATAACCATAACAGAATCAATGACAGACCACCCACAACAGGGCCGACAACCAGTGTCCAAAAGATACGAAATAATTGTAATAAATGAATGAATACGGAATAATATCGAGAAAATGAAATGACGAGTCTGTGAAACTGAGTCTAGGTTCTGGGAACAGTTCAGTGACGGGGCAGTGATGTTGGGTGAAGCAACATTAGCGCCTCTGGTTCAAGAACCTGAAGGTTGAGGGCTAGTGACTGTTTATGACCCTGGTGGTGTGAGACCTGAGGCTCTTGTACCTTATTCCGGATGACTGCAGCGCGAAGGGAGCACGACGTGGTCCCTGATGATGGATGATGTTTTACTGGGACAATGCGCCGTGTCTGTGTGCTCAATGGTGAGGAGGGTTTTACCCTCGATGGACTGGGTTGTATCCATTTCATTCTGTAGGATTTCCGTTCAAGGATATTGGCGTTTCCATACCGGGCTTCCAGCCAACACAGTCTCCACCTCTCCTCCATAGACCTTTGTCGAAGTTTTTGATGCGATGCCGAATTTTCACACACTTCGGTGCCCAGGACAGGTCCTCTGAAATGATCCATCGAGGAATTGAAGACTGCTGACCCTCTCTACCTCTGATCGCCCGATGAAGACTCTCTAATCGATCCGGTCTTCTCCTCCTTGGGTCAATAATCAGCCCCTTGGTCTCGCTGAGATTGGGTCAGAGGTTGTTATTGTGGCTCCACCCACCCGGATTTTCAGCCTCGCTCCTGTTTGCTGATTCGTCACCGCCTTTGATCCGGACAATGGTAGTGGTGACGTCAGCGAACTCTAACATGCCATTGGAGCTGTGCTTAGCCTCACAGTCATCAGTATAAAACGAGTAGAGCGGGGGCTGAGCACACAGTCTTGTGGTACACGTGTGCTGATGGAGATTGTGGAGAGCATGTTTTTTGCCAATCCGGACTGAATGGGGTCTGCAAGGAAGTCGAGGATCCCATTGCACAAGACGATACTGAGCCCATGGGCTTCCGATTCGATCCTGGACATTGGGCACATGACTCGCCGATCAGGCCTCGAACTCCGCAGTCGCCGATGACAGAGACCCGAATGCTAGTCGTTAGTCTACAATCTTATCGATTAGTGAATCCAGGGGGTCATCGGAACGACCCGCAAGGAACTCGGCCTCGACATAACTGTCTCCTCCATTGTCCCAGATCTGGCACTAGAGTGATATTTTGTCTATTGTTTAGTTCATTATTATTTGGATTTCTTTGGCACTGTTTCCTGTCCCGGTGTGAAATTTATTTTCAAGAACGAGAGTCTGCCTCCACAGCCTCGGCGAGTCCTGGATCCCTCATCCTTCCTGTCTCCGGTCCAGTTGACCATCACTCTCCCCATTGATCGCTTTGCTGTTATTCGTTGCCAGAAATTGAAAGTAAAATATTGTACCCAGGTGTCCACGGCGCTGATTTGGGTGACCACTGGTATTTTCATGTGTTTACAAAACACTCCTTTCTGCTTTATATATCCGCCGTCAAAGGTGATCAATAACATACGATGGCGTTGTAAACTCAGACAAGGTGAGTACACTGAAAGCCGGCGTGTGCGCTCTCATTAAGAGTTACACTCCGTTCATACCATTCGCTTTAATTTTATTTCTGGAAGCTGTGACAGTCTGGCGCATATTAGTGGACAGTCACGTGTGTAATGGAGTTGTGGGGAGAACAAGGTCGGAAACTCGAGTGACCCGGAGAGGGGAAGCAGACGGGTCTGTGATTTTAGTGTTCAGTGCATTCTGCGCGGCGTCCGGCACGAACCCCGTGTTTGTTATATCGCAGGAGAGTATCCAGACGGAGTTAAAGATTATACCCTTGAATATTTCTAATATATGGTCCATAACATAAGGTCGTGCACAAGGACTCTTCATCCATGTCTGACACATTCCGTGTTCAGGGATCAATTTATGGACTTTATTCCGGGTTTTTCAACCTGGGGTCCACGGTCCCCTTGCTCACTGGTTTCAGTTCATGACATAAAAGGGTCGGGAACAGTGAAGGCGCAGGGCGTGGTTGGAGATCTTTCCTGGCCTGGAGATACAGAGGATCTCCCGGAAGGTAATGTGTGAAATGACGACAGCTTGGCAAGGTCGCTCTCTGTCATTCCCCAGCACTCTGACCTAGACAAGAGTGTGGACAGATCACAGTCTGTAAAGCTTCACCTTGGGGTGGACGCTGTAGTTGGTTGATCTACATATGTTGTTTGATTGCTCTGAAGAGATTTCTCGCTGAGTCTGCACTGGATTTTGTCCCTGGTCCCCCCATCCTGCTGAATGATGCTGCGCAGGTCGGCGAATCTGCCGGTGCTGGGTAAGTCGATGCCACGGGCCTTGACGAGAGGAGGAGACTCTGCATTGAGGGTCATGGTCTCAGTCTTTCTCTGGCTGACTGTGAGTCCAACCAGTGTACCGTGTGTGTATCTGTGAGAGTAATGTGCGGTCATCTGCAAAGTCAAGCTCTTCCAAGCACAGAATGGAGTCCACCTAATGACTCTCCCTTTATCTTTCGTTGTTTCCCTCACAACACAGTCAATCACCGGGTGAAACAATATCGCCGGCATTATACAGCTTTGTCTGACTCCTGTCCTGACTTCAAAGCTCAGGGTGCTGGCCCCAGCTGTGCATACACCCTCAGATTGAGTTGGACAATTTTGGAAGGGATCCTGCCTGATCTGAGAATCCACCAGATTCTCTCCCTGTGGTTGCTATCAAAAGCCTCTTCAAACGCCACGAAGTTTACATATAGTTGTCTCCGCCGCTCTGCGCTCTGCTCTGTGAAGTTCTGCAGCGTGAAGATCTGCCCGTCAGAGCCTCTGTTCTTCCTGAAGCGAGCTTGCTCCTTCCTCAACCACACATCGGTAGCAAATGTCATCCACTGGACAATGGCTTTGGCCAGAATCATGCTGGACACTGACAGAAGTGTGAGGACTGGACAGTTTTTACGATCTCATCGCGCTCCTTTCCTCGGGACGGTAACAATGACTCCCCTTGTCCAGTCACTGGGTACCTGACCCCATTCCCATCAAACAGCAAACCGTGGTTGCAGGGCGGCTGCTGCGAACTCAATTTCACCTTTGAACGGTTCGGGTTCAGTATGGAATGTCCTGGAGTCTTCGTGATTTAATCGCAGCAACAATCTCCAAACTTTTGCAGGATTTCCCGTTAAGGAAATTGGTGTTTCTATCACAGGTACTGACATCAGTACCCGATGTCAGTCAATCTATTCTCCACCGCACGTCCTTAAAAGTTGGCAAATCTTTTCTGATGCCATGTCGAATCTTCGTAAACCCCGACGGCGGTACAGTCACTGCCGTGGTTTCTTAGTAAATGCGCTTCCGTACTGAGCCCAGAGCAAGTCCTCCGAAGTGAGCACACCGAGGAATTTAAAGTTGATGTCCCTCTCCAACTCTGTTCATCTCGATCAGGACTGGATCACTGGCCTCAGGACCTCCTCCTGATATCAACAATCAGCTCCTTGGTCCGCAGCTGATGACGTCAAGCACACGTAGATTAGAACACAGAGCAGGCCAGGATCATGTTATCGCCGGGTTCATCAATTCCCCCTCCCACGCATCCATTCCGTCCACCCCTCCGGCAATTCTTTCAATCGTAAACAAATCAATCTTGAAGGAAACTCTGCTCCAGAATTGCACCTTGTTGAATTAATGAGCAGACAGGGATTAGATATTTATCGAAAATTGTTTGTTTTATTTTATGTTTCCAACAGTTAAGTCAGATGCCAGTGATAATTCCAAATACATGAGATTTTCAATTCTATCAACTTTACACAGCCACCCGGCCACCAGTCTTTTCCCCTTTCTGATATTCCTTCTAGTAATCATTTATTCACGTTCACCCTGATCACCACAGGCACCCGCTTCTACTACTAACCATTGGATGACGCCCAACACGGAAAAATCCCCGAGGATTCACTGATCGGTCGCAATCATTGTCAATAATTGCTGATGGATAAAGTGTGTGGAGCGAGAAACACAGACATGGAATGTGTGTAAATCCTCAATTTTCCCTCAGCGAAAGAAAATGACAACATAAAGAATGAAATGGGTGAAATTGTAATGGGAAACAGAGAAATGGCAGAAGAATCTCATAAGTACTTCAGATCTGTCTTCACTAGGGAAGACACAAGCAATCTCCCAGATGATTGGATGGGCCAAGGACGTAGGGTATAAAAGGAAATGAAACAGATTGACATTAGGAAGGAAACGGTGATGAGTAGACTGATGGGACTGAAGGCTAACAAATCCCCAGGTCCAGATGGTCTGCATTCTAGGGTACTAAAGGAGGTGGGCCTGGAAATTTGCGGATGCATTGGTAATCATTTTCCATGTTCCTTAGATTCAGGATCAGTTCCTGAGGATTGGAGAATGGCTAATGTTATCCCACTTTTTAAGAAAGGAGGGAGGGAGAAAACAGAGAACTATCGTCCTGTCAGCCTAACATCAGTAGTGGGGAAGACGCTAGAGTCCATTATTAAAGATGAAATAGTGGCATATCTAGATGGCAGTGATAGGATTGGGCCGAGCCAGCATGGATTTACCAAATCATGCAAATCATGCTTGACTAATCTATTGGAGTTTTCCGAGGATGTAACCAGGAAGTTAGACAAGGGAGATCCAGTGGATGTAGTGTACCTCTTTTCAGAAGGCATTTGATAAGTCCCCACATAGGAGATTGGTGGGTAAAATCAGAGCTCATGGCATTGGGGGGAAGATATTGACATGGATAGAAAATTGATTGGCAGATAGAGACCATAGGGAATGGGTGTTTCTCGGAATGGTAGGTGGTGACTAGTGGGGTGCCACAGGGCTCGGTATTAGGACCACAGCTGTTTACGACTTACATCAACAATTTAGATGAAAGCATTGAGAATAACATCAGCAAGTTTGCTGATGATACTAAGCAGGGTGGCAGTGTGACATGTGATGAGGATGTTTGGAGAATTCAGGGTGACTTGGATAGGCTGGGTGAGTGGGCAGATACTTGGCAGATGATATTTAATGTGAATAAGTGTGAGGTTATCCACTTTGGGAATAAGAACAGGAAGGCAGATTATTATCTGAACAGTGTAGAGTTAGGTAAGGGAGAAATACAAAGAGATCTCGGAGTCCTTGTTCATCAGTCACTGAAGGTGAGTGAGCAAGTGCAGCAGGCAGTGAAGAGGGCTAATGGAGTGTTGACCTTTATTACAAAGGGAATTGAGTACAAGAGCAAAGAAATCCTTTTGCATTTGTACAGGGCCCTGGTGGGACCACACCTGCAGTATTGTGTCCAGTTTTGGTCTCCAGGGTTAAGGAAGGACATCCTGGCTGTAGAGGAAGTGCAGCGTAGATTCGCAAGGTTAATTCCTGGGATGTCCGGACTGTCTTACGGAGAGAGATTAGGGAGACTGGGCTTGTACACGCTGGAATTTAGGAGATTGAGAGGGGATCTGATTGCAACATATAAGATTATCATCGGATTGGACAAGATAGAGGCATTAAATATGTTCCAGACGCTGGGAGAGTCCAGTACCAGAGGGCATGGTTTAAGAATAAGGGGTAGGTCATTTAGGATAGACTTAAGGAAAAACTTCTTCTCCCAGAGAGTTGTGGGGGTCTGGAATGCACTGCCTCAGAATGCAGTGGAGGCCAAGTCTCTGGATGCTTTTAAGAAGGAGCTAGATAGGTATCTTATGGATAGGGGAATCAAGGGATATGGGGCAGGGCAGGAACCCAAGTATTGATCAGCCTTGATCTCAGAATGGCGGTGCAGGCTCGAAGGGCCAAATGGTCTACTTCTACATCTATTGTCTATTGTCTATAAAGCGGAATGCCCCATTCCCGGGACCAAATCAGTGAGGTGAAATAATGGATCCGAGAACCCATCTGATTTATTGCAGAAAGTGACAACTCTTTCCCAGTTCACCCGGCTGTGGTCCCGGGGTTTACGATGGGATGCAATGGGTCACAACGATTGGATTAATGTCAGTCTAAGCACATTTCCAGTCTCAGGTTCGTGCTAAGGATCAGAGCAACACTGGGCAGTGGGGATCGATATGAGCATTTCACTGTATCGTTCATTTACACAGGGTGTGGGAGTTTGAGTCGAGGCATCGGGCTACATACAACTCAGAAACAGTCTCTTTGATCAATTAGTTCCATCGTTTCTATCCATACCAACCCCATTTTCCAGACCATTCTTAGCCCTCTGCCTTGGCTTTCCAATTCCCGTACTGAACAGTTCGGACATGTTGGGGAAGACTCCACATCCATTCTCCTTGGGCAGAGCATTCCAGGCTCCAACAGTCGGATGAAAACAACTCACACCGACACAGGGGCTGTGAACTAGAAGGGCCAGAGTCGCCTTTGCTTCCTGAGGAGACTGAGGCCCTCTGGAGTGTGCAGGCCTCTCCTTCACTTGTTCTCCCAGTCTGTAGTCGCCAGCACAATCTGCTGTGCGGTGGTGTGCTGGGCAATGGCGTCAACACGGGTGACGTCAACAGGCGCAATAAGCTGATTGGAAAGGCTGGCTCCGTTGTAGCAGTCAAACTGAACACACTGGAGGCTTTGGTAGAACAAAGGACCCGACTTAAAACTCTGGCAATTCTTTTTTATTCTTTCTTCTTTGCTAATATTTGTATGACTGTGCACTTGTAATGCTACTATGACACTGTCATTTCCTTTGGGATCAATAAAGTACCTATCTCCTATCTGTCTAATTTCAGACTGCTCTAACAGTGAGGTAAGTTTCTGTCTATCTAACCTGCCTGTACATTTCATACACCTACTAGGTCTGTATTTAGAAGGCAATGTTCCCAGGAGGACAAGCCCCGTCTTTGTCATCGCTCCCCATCAAGAATCTCACCATCCCAAGCAATGTCCTGGTGAATCTCACCGAAATTCCCTCGGAGCAAAAATCTTCCTGGGTATCTGCGACAAGGTGAGATACTAAACCACCACAAGATGGTTAATCGACCTGCAGTTAGTACAGCAGCGAGCAACCGCTGCCGGCTTCTGCAAACTGGATTCGATCCGGACCCCTGACAGGACCAGGATGACCTGGCGTTCCTCTACCATTTCCATCAAAATCCCAAAGATGAGCAGGTTGGCAGCTCATTGGACTTAAAGTAATCTCCTGTAGTGTGTAGAAAGGTTCTCTTCTCCGCGGGTTCTATAAAGCGGAGTTACACTGCCCAACACATCATCGGCACAGGTCTACAGCCATCAACTACACACATACAAAAAGGCCAGCAATATCATAAAGTAATCTCCTGTAGTGTGTAGAAAGGTTCTCTTCTCCGCGGGTTCTACAAAGCGGAGTTACACTGCCCAACACATCATCGGCACCGGTCTACATCCATCAATTACACACATACAAAAAGGCCAGCAATATCATAAAGTAATCTCCTGTAGTGTGTAGAAAGGTTCTCTTCTCCGCGGGTTCTACAAAGCGGAGTTACTCTGCCCAACACGGCATCGGCACCGGTCTACAGCCATCAATTACACACATACAAAATGGCCAGCAATATCATAATGGATCACACCAGCCCTTTCCATCGACTGCTTGTCCCACTCTCATCAGGGAAGAGGTTACACTGCATCCACCCCAAGGGCCACTAGACTCAAAACAATTGTTTTCCCCAGACTGTCAGACGGATCAGCACTCCACCCATTAACCCAACCCATCACCCTCGACAACGCTACACGCAAATCACCGAGTGTAACTTTATGTACATAGAATCCGTCTCTGTGTGTGACCGTCGCATGTAATTGTGTTAAAACAGTAATTAGGAATTCTTTTATTTGTTGTGTTTTTCTTTGGTTTATTCTCTTCTCGATGATTATTGTGTTTATTTTTCATGCTGCGCTGAATGCAGAGTAACAATCATTTCGTTCCCCTTTACACTCGGGCACTGACGAATAACAATAAACCGTCATGAATCTTGAATATTTGGATAAAATTCTGCAAAATAAAACCCGCGATTTACCATGAGAACTATTGTCACTTTTAAACCAAACTCCCGCCTGTTGTTGCCGTTGTTTGCATCCATATGTAACTTATTCAGGTATTAAATATTACAGTCCTGAACTGGAGATTTTGGAAGCGGCCGTGGCCTGGGTCAGTTCTTTAGTTTGTGAATGAATCGCAGCAGTGACGTCACAGGGTATTTCACTGCGCTGATGAACTGTTCTCTGAACTTGGCCTGACTCACCCCATAAATAAATGTGTTTGTGCAACAGCTTAAATTCTGCAACAAGTACCCGACCTGCTCAAAGATATATTCAGAATCGGTGTAATTGTTAGGATCTGTTTGAGAAACATTATATTTTATGAAATTTACAACAGTTGATAACCACAGTAGAATGAAGCTGCCGGATATGGAGAAGAGTAAGATCACCGACCTCCTCCTGCTCTCCATCTCCGGGTCACTCCGATTGTCTCCCTTGCTCTGACCCCTTAATGCCTTGCGCACTCGACTGGCCAACAGGATGTGTCTGACTGTCATAAAGTTGAGAAGCAGGATTAATGCAAAGGGGATCAAAGGAGTTAAAATCCTGTCCAAACTATCAAAAGCCTCCCATCCTTGCTCGGTGTAATAACTTGCCCGTAATTTGCAGAACCAAAATCCGTTATTAATCAGTGTCCCTGGCTTGTGTATAAAATAGTAAGGAACATTTTTAAAACAGATCAGTGCGCAGGTAGTCATCAGAACCAAAACCGCAGTTTTCCCGGTACAATATTTTGTTTTCAGCTTCTGACAACAAATGGCGACAAATCGGTCGAAGGTGAAGGTGACGGTGAACCAGACGGAACAGTCTCTGGATGCACACTGCAGTACAAAGATAATGCTACACACTGGGTAAATGTCCAAAAAGGATCCTGGGAAATAATAACTGATCCTCCTCAGTACGACTGCAGTGGTAACAGCCATGAGGTCCGCCATTGCCATGGCCACCAAGTAGCGACTGGAGCAGATGGAGAGGCCACATTTTCCCCGGGACAGGATCGCAACCGCCACTAAATTCACTGCGAAGAAAAAGACAAGAGAAATAAAACCGAGAAAACCCAGAGCAATAGATTTCTGAGCTCGGTGTATATCGCACTCTACTGGAGGATGTCGGAAATTTTAACAAGTGATACTGTCCATCATTCTCCCTTGCAAGCACCCAGCTCCCCGTGTGCAACCGAGACAAAGTGCTGGCATCAGCTTGATATGTTGTTGCTGATGTAACGCTGTATTTCCAAGGAAATAGGCTGCAGGGAGAGCGAACGTCTCTCTGGGTTAGACCTGCCCTTACTCGACGACAGGACAAACTCAAAATCTACAAATACCATACACCATCCCACGAATGACTAATTAAGGGCTTTAGAGTTCTGATCCCTTCAGAGTCAACCCTGCCTGTTTGGAATCCAAGCATCTTCATTCAGCTTACTACTGATAACGAAACTAGCACATTTTTATATGAATTCTGTGTGCATTTCCTTTACAATCCGATGCGTAGTCCCTGTTCTACATAAACACATCGTGCCAACATGCAGACAGTTCCTTTTGGGTAAAACCGATGCAGTAAATTCTCTAGAAATGTCATAATGAAGCGGAAATGATCAGATCGATCAGGTTTCAGAGACGTGTGCAGAGGAGGATGCTGCCCGGACTAGATGGCCATTCCTAGAAGGACAGGTTGAGCGACCTAGAGGTTTTGAACAGAAGCAGACTCAGCACTGGCCCTATAGAGGTGTAGAATATGATTAGACGCGTGTGTATAGCAGATAGCTGGAGAAATTGTCTCAGGGCGGAGGTAGCTATTACAAGAAGGAATAATTTTGAGATGACTGGAAGAAACTATGAGGGAGGTCAGAGGTAGATGTTTCGGTGTAGGTAGATGGGATCAGGTTTAATATCATGTCGGCGTAGACTAAATGGAAAGGAAGTTTGCTTCTGTGCCGAAATACTCTATGAATCCGAGAACGAGAAACAGTATTTTCTAGTTCAGTCCCGCCTTTTGTTATTTTAAGGATATTTCTGGAAGACACCACAACAGCAGAGATGGAAATATGAATTTCTGCTCCAACTATAAACACACAAAACTGTGAGGGAGAAGGAGAAAACTGTTAAAACGCCATGTGAACTTACTCACTAAATCGTCAAACCCATGGTGGTTATGAGAAAACTTTGGCGCAGATTGTCCTACGTGTACCTGACAGCACCGACAGAGAATCAGATTGAACCCTGTCCTCGGTGACTGTCTGTGTGGAGTTCGCGCGTTCTAACTCTGACCACACGGGTTCCTCCTGGGTGCCCCGGTTTGCTCACACATCAGAAAGTCACTCGTGGTTCTCGGTCAACTAGACGCTGCAAATTGCTTCTCGTGCGCATGTGAATGGTGGAGTCTGAAACGAACTGAACACAAAGTGGAGAGAATGAGAGATTGATATTGTGTTAGTATAAATGGGTGTCTGATAGTCGGTGGGGACTCGATGGTCTGAAGTGCCTCCTTTCATGCGGCAAATCTGAATGAGTCAGTGGTTCCAAGTGCCAGGAAGTCATGGCGAAACGCTTTGACTAATAGATCTGCAATGCCCTATGCATCTCATGTCAGGTTTCAGGCTGCGCTCTCTAACAAAATCATGAATATCTCAGAATCGTGCAAAATAAATCTATTGGGATGATCCCCGAGAAAAGGATGAGTTGCGTGGACAGTCTAGCGTCAGTCTGAGGGGATCTGATAACCAAACAAAATATACACAGAGGAAATGTGCCAATAGCAGGAACGTCACGATCCGGGAACAAGGATATGAACATGACCAGCAAAGCAAAGACTGAAGTGAGAAGAGCGAAATAGATTATCCTGGTCTGGATGGGATGCCCGGGCCAGTAGGGAATCTCCATTCCATTCATACAATCGGAATATCTAAGTGCACAAAACATGAGCTTTATAAGCCAACTTCGGTTATGTAAATGCAGCTGTCTATCTTCACAAATCCCCTTGGCCTGAATTGGTAAGGTAAAATTCAAATACATGGGTTCATGATAATTTCTTCATTCATGGTCACGCCACTGAGTTGCATGCACAGGTCAGTGCAGTGGTGGGACCCCGAATAATAGTTAGAGAATAGCTTTGGAAACGTGAATTAATTTTAACAATCAATGGAATATTAACAACCCATAAACATACAGCAATATTTCACAGAATGTACAGTGACGTCGCAGACCAGTGAGTATTGGTAAAAGTTGCTGAGACAATTGAATTAACCATTGACACAAAAAAAAACAATTGCCCTGTTGTAAACATGAGCAGCCGATCACTCTCAGTAACTCCAGAGCGATCGATTCTGTGGATTTGAAACAGAAGAAGGTAATCACTTTCGCTGTGTTTCACCATTTAAAAACTTATTTAACCAACAGCAGCGGAGGAAAAAAACAGTAAAAGCAAAATAAAATAGGAATTACTTGGATCATTCTTATAACGCAACTATTTTAAAACATTTGTGTCTACTCTTCAATACAAATACCAAAAATTCAACAACACAGACTTTACCTGCGAATTGTGCCATTTATTATCCGGTAATAACCGGGCTACTTGTCAAATTCTTCACCGGATGTCTCTCTGTAGTTGTACAATCTGACATTTCAATAAACTTCAAACGCGCGGAAAGACAACAGTCGTATTATTATTATTATTATTATTATTATTATTATTATTATTATTATTATTATTATTATTATTATTATTATTATTATTATTATTATTATTATTATTATTATTATTATTATTATGTCCTGTTATTGTTATTATTTTTATTACTAGAACCAATAGAAGCAGTATAATTATCATTATTAGTGCCAAACATTGAGGATGTTGGATCGTGAAAACGATACCACTGTTCCACTATTGGTTCAAGCAAAACCACTGCATCAGCAGGCAAAACATTTTAACTATAGATTAAACCAGGACTGCAACATTTCATAAATAGAAAAACTAAAATTACATTTGCTTACCAGGGACACCAACAATTGCAATTATGATATAATATATTTTCCTGATACTGTAGACCGTCTCCAGCATTTTCCGTGTGAAGGATTCGATCCGTTGATTTACAAGCAACCACACTGAGGTATTTGTTCCGGCTGTCTTTAGTATAAACCTCTCCACAGCTCCACAGGGACTGCAGGTTACAACATCATTCAGGGACATAATTGTTTTAATTAAATTGGACATCGGTAAAGTTTGAAACTGTTTGAATGTATTTAGCTATGAAAGCCCCAGAGTACCAACAGTTCCAAACAAGTTAATCAATGAAAAGGCGAATTTCTTTCAATCAAACAAGAGGCTGTTCATTAAAACAGGCTGGTGTGAATCACAAGATCCCGTATTATTTCACTGTGGGCCTTTGCGAATTTGTGGACGATAATCAATACTATTTGCTGCAATCACCTCTCATTCTATTAATAGCGAATGTGGCAATTGACCTTCTTTAACTGAGAGATTTCCAATTAAAAACGTAATTTGATCTCAAACATGAAACATCTATATTGGCCATAGCTTGAAAGAATAATAGATGTAGTCAATTTTACCGAAATTGCATGGTTGTTTCAATTGTTCAAATATTATCAATAATTATTGATCTTAAAGCCACACAATAATACAAATCGTCAACTTAGTTCCGAAAGACATTTAGTTAAAATAATAAAACACTTCTATTAATAATGATCCTTAAATCACAGCACCCATTTTAATACATGGTGATATAGATATTTGAGACGGTACTGTCCTCAGTCACTACATTACGTTAAGTAATACTGCTCATCAAACTAATGACGGACTTTATGTCAAACATGCTCCGCACTCAAATAAAGCGCTCTCCACGCGAACAGCTCTACCACACATTTATACACTACTGGCAACTTTATAGTGGCTAGTTTATTCATCAACAGAGAGCTTTTTGGAAAGTGGAAGGATACCTGGTTTCCCATCCGACAACGATTACCAGAAATATCCCCTTTCCACGAGTTCCCTCTGAAATAGCTCTGAAGCTGCACAATCTGCACTATCCATGGAGCTGAAGCTGTACATTCTGAACTATCCATGGTGCTGAAGCTGCTCACTCTGCACGACCAGTCCTCTCCAACTATAAGGTCGGCCGCTCTGGCATATATCGCTGTCCATAACGCTGTGAATCCTTAACATGAGAACCTCTTTTCAGTCTTCAAGTTCTAACTCTGAATTCAAATTAGCTACAAAAATCTCCCTCTGCCCTGTATGATGTTTTTTTTTTCTGTGTTATGAGAGAATACTATAACAGTGCATGTGTTGACAGACCAACATCCAGTGTAGTTAAGATATCTGCAATGACTGTGACCTATCGATTTAATTTCTATCTGTGCCCAATCTGTTCATAGCTGGAGAACTAATTGCTCAATTCCAATGTTGCATAATTCATCAGCCCGATTTGCATGTTGCATTTAGCAACTTCGTTAAGTCATCTTCAGTCCCTGAATGAAAAAGAGACCCTTATTATTAACAGCTCTGCATTTCACAAATTCCACATAGGACTTCGTTTATACTTCGATGCCTGTTTGCCGGTCTATCTATCTGTATTTCTGTCTGTCTGTCTGTCTCTCTCTCTCTCTCTCTCTCTCTCTCTCTCTCTCTCTCTCTCTCTCTCTTTCTCTCTCTCTCTCTCTCTCTCTCTCTCTCTCTCTCTCTCTCTCTCTCTCTCTCTCTCTCTCTCTCTCTCTCTCTCTCTCTCTCTCTCTCTCTCTCTCTCTCTCTCTCTCTCTCTCTCTCTCTCTCTCTCTCTCTCTCTCTCTCTCTCTCTCTCTCTCTCTCTCTCTCCCCATAATGTCCACATTTACCCGACAATCGGATGGTCGAAGCAATAACGCAGCAATGCAATCTTGGCTTTACAGCGCGGGAGACATCTCATTGTGTTACCGATTCTTCCGCCCTCCCTGCTCATTCATTTTTACGTTTACTAATACACGATAGATACTGGCCCGTCAGCCTAACCAGTCCATCAAACATATTAGAACCACAGAACCATAGAACATTACAGCACAGAAACAGGCCTTTTGGCCCTTCTTGGCTGTGCCGAAACATTTTCTGCCTAGTCCCACTGACCTGCAACCGGGCTATATCTCTCCAAACCCCTCTCATCCATATACCTGCCCAAGATTTTCTTAAATGTCAAAAGTGAGCCCGCATTCTCCACTTCTTCTGGCAGCTCATTCCACACTCCCACCACTCTCTGCGTGAAGAAGCACCCCCTAATGTTACCTGTAAACTTTTCCCCCTTCACCCTTAACCCATGACCTCTGTTCTCTTTTCTCCCCTAGCCTCAGTGGAAAAAGCCTGCTTGCATTCATCTATCTATACTCAACATAATTTTATAAACCTCTATCAAATTACCCCTCATTGTCCTACGCTGCAGGGAATAAAGTCCTGACCTAGTCAACCTTTCTCGGTAACTCAGTTTCTCAAGTCCCTGTAACATCCTTGTAAACCTTCTTTGCACTCTTTCAACCTTAGTAATATCCTTCCTGTAATTAGGTGGCCAAAACTGCACACAATACTCCAAATTAGGTCTCACCAATGTCTTATACAAACTCACCATTACATTTCAATTCTTATACTCAATACTTCGATTTATAAAGGCCAATGTACCAAAAGCTCTCTTTACGACCCTATCTACCTGTGACGCCACTTTGAGGGAATTATGTATCTGTACTCCCAGATCCCTCTGTTCTACTGCGGTCCTCAGTGTCCTACCATTTACCTTCTATATTCTACTTTGGTTTGACCTTCCAAAGTGCAATATCTCACACTTGTCCGCATTAAGCTCCATCTGCCATTTTTCAGCCCATTTCTCCAACTGGTCCAAATCCCTCAGCAAGCTTTGAAAACCTTCCTTACTGTCCACTACACCTCCAATCTTTTTGTATCATCAGTAAATTTGCTGATCCAATTTGCCACATTAACATCCATATTATTGATATAGATGACAAATAACAACTGATTCCTGTGGCACACCATATTAGTCACATCTTCTGAGACTAATCAAACACAGATCACGTTCTTACATTTCCACTCATTCCCTTTGCATTTCCCAGAAGTAAAGACAAAACATTTCAAGCAGAAAATGCCGACTGTCGTTTTGCCAACGATCAGTGTTGTGTTTTGTTTATTAAAAAAAACCCTTCTGTTCAACCTGTGAGCCAAGAACAGGTGTTTTTATCCTGCTCTTGGGGTAGATGAACGTAGATGGGATAAAATTACATTTTTTTATGTTTACAAAGCTCCAATTGATATTTAGCATTTCCTTCAAATATGAATTTAGGGAACAAACCACTGTCAGGCAGTACTTGTGACTTTGTCATCAACAGAAATCACAGATACTTTCATATCACCTTATAGTTGTTACAAATATCTCAAGATATCGTTTACAGCACACTGATCACTGTTTCGAAACTACGACGGTTTTTACACCAATCATTAGATCAAAAGTGATCGTAGTGTTCGGGTCTGCAGATACTACTGTGAAGAAGCTGGCCAACTATTGGACAACCCCGTGCCTAGTCATCGTTCAGTCACCAAACTGGGACGTCACGTGTTCTCACTTTTGTGACTCAGACCTCTACGTTGTTCTCCATTCGTCCCAGGGTCAATAAGACCAATGAATTGGTTGTAGATGGAAACCAGAGGTCCACGAACCAGTAATCATCGGAAGATCAGAGCTGGAAGGGTCAGTAACTTAAATCCCTGGGTGTAAGTATCTCGGGGGATCAGCCCTGGGCCTATCAAAGAACTATTATTGCGAGGAAATGACGTCAGCGTCTCTACTTCCTCAGGATGTCATTGCAAACTTTGGCGATCTTCTATCGATGTGCGGTGGCACTGTGCTGACTGGCCTGGTATGGGAACACCAATGCCTTTGAGCGGAAGATCCCAGAAAAGGTCATGGGTAGAATAATCGCAACCATTGAGCGCATCTGCATGAAACGTTACCGCAGAGAAGCAGCATCCACAATCAGAGATCCTCACCACCAAGCCCATGCACTTTTCTTGCTGCTGCCATCAGGTAGAAGGTACAAGTGCCTCAGGACTTGCACCACCAGGTTCAAGAGCAGTTATTCCCCCACAACTATCCGGCATTTGAACAAAAGGTGATAGTTATATTCATTCAGGGAATCTGTTATCTTGTTACTTCATGTTAGTTATTTATTGTTATTTATTTACATCTGTATTTGGACAGCTTGTTTACGGCCAACAGTTCCTCATGTTTACAGTTTGCAGCTGTTGATCTATAGATTTGCTCAGTGTGCCGGCAGGAACGAGAATCTCAGATTTACATGTAATGACGCGTATGTAGTCTGGTAATACATTTCACTTTGAGCTTATCTGCAATTGCCGCTTGTTCAATACGGAGAAGGAGGCTGTTCGTTTTTGTCGTGTGTTAAAGAGCCTACTGGCTGTTGATGGAGTAGCGGCGTTTTTATAATTGCTCCTACTCTACTTAACTTACTGTTTCTAAATTGATTTGTAAACTTACTTTTAAACACAATATTGATTTACGATGAGTCGTACCAAAGCTGCTAAAAAAGAAGAGGACCCTCCTGTAACTTTGAAATCTATTTTGGAGACATTTCGGAAGCATAAAAATGAACTTTTGGAGGAGTTCCAGCAGGAAGTCCGGCAACTCAGCGCTGAATTTAAACGAATGGATGTAAAATTGGATTCTATTCAAAAAACTTTAAGTGAACACGATAAACGGATAAAAGAGAATGAAGACACTTTGACAATCTTGAATAGGAAGACTCATGACCTGGAAAAGATCCGTCATAAGCGGTCAAAGGGTGATGACACATTAAGACAGAAGATTATCTACTTAGAAAATATAACCCGAAGAAATAACATACGTATTCTGGGTCTTAAAGAGTAAATGGAAGGCAATCAGCCTTCGGAATTTTTTGGAAACCATTTGGCTAATTTATTTCCGAATATTTTAAAATCGCCACTTAAAATAGACCGAGCTCATAGATGGCCGGTATCAAGATCCCCTTCAGGAGATCGACCCCGTTCAGTGATAATCTGTCGTCACCACTTTCAAACAAAATAACTTTTAATTCGTGAATCTCGTCGGAAAGGTGTGATTGATTATGAAAGCCAGAAGATCCGAATTGTGGGGGATTTTTCTTTGGGTGGGGGTGCGTCCTTTCGTTTCTATCGGCTGTTTTCTTCTCTTAGCTTCATTTGTTGCTTGGTTACTTTATCTTAAAGCTTATTGTTTGCATTTAATATGCATTCCAGCGGTTTCTTCTAACCTCTCTCTTCAGCAATATTTAAAATGGGACCATCTTATTAATTTATTTAGATTTAATGTGAAAGAATTAAATCATCCCGTGAAACGTAATAAGATTTAATATATTAAGAAACTAACTGTCTCAATTATTTTTTTCTACAAGAAACACATGTCCATAAATGTGATCATTTGCGTCTTTTCAGCCGTAGGAAGGTTTTATTGTTTCATTCCTTATTTCGGGCTAAGACAAGAGGAGTTTCGGTTGTTAGAGACAATTCAGTTACTTTCGTTCAATATAACGTAGTGTCTGATAACAAAGAGCGTTTTCTTATTGCGTTAGGGAAATTAGTTAATAAATTAATGGTTTTTGCTAATTTGTATGCCCCGACAATAGATGATCCAGGATCTTTAACGCTATTTTTCGTTTTTATAAGATTTAAGTCTGTATTCTCTGGATTTAGGAGGAGACTTTAACTGTTGTTTAGACCCCGTTTTAGATCGCTCATCTTTTAAACGATTGAGTTTTAGTAGATCTGCCTCATTTATCCAATCCTTTATAATGAAATGTGATATTGATGATACTTAGAGCTTTTTGTTTCCAACAGATAGAGAGTACTCATTTTTCTCTCATCATCATTGTACGTATTCCAAGACTGATTATTTCTTTGTTGATAGTCCATTGATTCCCTTGCTTCGTTCCTGTGAATATAAAGAAATTGCTTTTTCAGATCATGCTCCCGTGTTTTTTATCTTTAAATCTTCCTGGTATCTCGCAGATAAACAGATTCTGACGTTTTAATCCAACTCGGTTATCTGATAAGGAACCTTTAAAAAAAATTACGCTACCAAAGACTTCGTCTTATTTTATGGGATATTTTTAGATTTATATTAGAGGACAAATTATTTATTTTACCGCAAGTGTTACGAAAAAAGCTAACAAGGAGAGAATTGAATCAGCCAATCAGTTGAAACAATTAGAGCAAAAATATGATTTGGCTCCAGATCCTGCTTTATATAAAAGACGTGTTGAAATTAAAACTAAATACGATCTGCTTTTAACTTATCCAATTGAAATTCAACTTTTAAAAGATAAAATTCAGTTTTATGTTCATGGGGATAAAACGGGTAAACTATTGGCTAGCCAATCAAAGACCTTTATAGATAAACGCCAAATTAAAGAAATTTATAAAGCTAATAGTGGTAAAACATCTGTTCATTCTGAAATTAACAATGCTTCCCGAGAATTATCTTCTAAACTCTATAGTTCTGGTCCTCCTAAAGAGAATATTGTAATGAATAATTTCTTCGATCGATTCCTACACTTTTCTGAGGACAATCGGAAATTGTTGGATCAAACCATTTTTTATGAGGAAATTGCCGAGGTTGTTCACTATTTGCACTCGGAGAAGGCTCCAGGACCTGATGGATTTTCCGGAGAGTTTTATCCGGCTTTTTCCTCTTTGCTTATACCTCACTTATATTCAGTCCTTTCCGACTCTTTTACATTGGGTATGTTGCCACAATCTTTTTATGAAGCCTCTATTTCGTTTATTCTGAAAAAGAACAAGGATCCAACTGAATGTTCTTCTTATAGCCCAATTTCCATACATAATGTTGATACTAAACTTTTATCTAAACTTCTTGCTCGTAGTATTGAAAATATTTTGCTATCTATTATTTCTGCTGATCAGACTGGATTCATTCAAACTAGATACTCCCACTTTAATATTCGTCGTTTATTGAATGTTATTTATTCTCCTTCTAAAGAGATATCGGAATGTGTGATATCCTTAGATGCCGTGAAAGCCTCTGATCAGATTGAATCGAATTATTCATTTCAAACTTTAGAAAAAATTAACTTTGGGCCCGATTTTATTTAGTGGATTACATTAATTTATTTATCTCCCTCTGCTCATGTTCTTACTAATTCTCGGAATTCTAAACCATTTAAACTTCATCGTGGAACCAGACAAGACTGTCTTTTGTATACACAAGGAAATCTGCAGATGCTGGAGAATCAAGCAAAACACACAAATGCTGGTGGAACGCAGCAGGGCAGGCAGCATCTATAGGGAGAGGTACAGTCGACGTTTCGGGTCAAGACCCTTCGCAGAACACAAAGTGTCGCTTTATGCTAATGACCTTTTACTCTACTAGTGTGGAGTCTTCTTTACCATCCGTACTTTCTTTACTCTCCTGCTTTAGTCAGTTTTCAGGGTATGAACTTAACTTTCATTAGAGTGAACTCTTTCCTGTGAATAATTTGGTATCAGTTAATACTGACCTTCCATTTAAAATTGTAAGAAACCGATTTACTTATTTGGGCGAAACAATTACTGTGAATTATCAATTCCTTTTTAAAGAAAATATTTCTAAATTTCTGAATTATGTTAAGAAGTCACTATCAATTTGGTCACCCCTTTCTTTATCATTGATTGGCCGAATTAATTCTATTAAAATTGATATTTTGGCTAAATTATTATATTTATTTCAGACCGTACCTGCTTCTATTCCTAAATCCTTTTTTGATTGCCTGGATTGTATTATATCTTCTTATATATTGAAACATAATATTTCTCGAATAAATAAAGTTCATCTTCAAAAAGCTAAAAAGAATGGAGGTTTAGCCTTTCCCAATTTTAGGTTTTACTACTGGGCAGTCAAAAGACGGGATCTTACGTTTTGGTTACATTATGTTAATCGAGAGGTCTGTCTGGTTTGGGTTTTTTTAGGGGCTAATTCTGTTAATAAATTTCTTTCATTTCACTTCTCGGATCGTTAGCTCCTGTATCTTTAAGTAATTTAACTGATAAATTTGTAGTTAAACACACCTTGAGTATTTGGGCAGAATTTAGAAAATATTTTGGTTTATTGAGTTTTTCACTTTGAAATCCCATATTTCTAACTATTTGTTAAACCTTCCATGACTGATGTAGTTTTTAAGGAGTGGAATAGATTGTGTATTAAATGTTTTCAGGATTTGTTTGTTGGAGATAGTCTCTCTTCATTTGAACAATTGCATGCTGAGTATGGCCTACCCAAAACTCACTTTTCTCGATGTTTACAAATTAGAGATTTTTTGCGTTCTCAAATACATACATTTCCTAAAAGTCCAGATAAGAATTTACTTGGTACATTTTTCTTAATTTGAAACCCTTCCATAATGGATCTATACCTAATATTTATGGTATGTTGTTGGGAATGAGAAATATTCTTTTAGACAATATTAAAAATCTCTGGGAACACGATTTACAGATTCCAGCTTCTGAGATCACTTCGAATAAAATGGTTAAATTGTTTAATACCTCATCATTATGTGCCCGTCATTCCCTTCGGCAATTTAAAGTGGTTCATAGGGCCCATATGACTAAAGATAAGCTCGCTCAATTTTATTGGAATATTGGAATCTCCCAATATTGGAAGGAAGTATTCCAAAGTTTTTCAGTGCTTTTTAAAGTAAATTTTAAACCCAATCCTTTGACTCTCTTATTTGGTATTGTAGGAGGAAATAATTTGCATATTTTGGTCTTCATTTCTCTTCTAGCCAGGAGGGCATTGTTGCTTAAGTGGAAGGATGCCACTCCGCCTCCTCATACTCATTAGTTAAATGATGTTATGTCATGCTTTAAATTAGAGAAGATTCGCTGTTTAATTTCTGAACCTAAACAAGATTTTTTAAACATTGTGGGGACCTTTTTAGAATTACTTTCAAAATCTTTTATTTGCTATTGAGCACAGATGTTGGCTAACAATGTGTTTTATCATATGATAAGGACTTTTTCCTACACTTCTTTTTAACCAAACAGCTGTTTTTTTTTCTTTTTTTGGTAGTGGTTTTAGATTTTTTTTGTATAATAAAATGATCTCTTTTCAATATTATGTTTAAATTTATTGTGTACAGATACGGGGTAATGAGACTATCTTTGTGATTTCCATATATTGTAATCGATATATATTATATATCCTACTGTACTCTGCATTCCTTTATGTAGGAAATCAACAAAAATATTGAAAAAGAAAAAAAGGTTTTGCAAAACTGGACAGTTCAAATGTAAATTCTTAACATACCGTAACGCTGCTTTTTGTCATACAGAGAGAAGTACGGGCTACGAGTGTTGACCAGGCAGCTTCAGACACGGGCGGACGGTTGGGATAACTGTTGAAGTGTGTAATTTAAAGTAACATCATATTTTTGCTCACAGATTGTGAAGTGTTGCAAAACCTGTGAGTAGCAGAGGCTCTCTCTGTTTGTTTTTTTTAATTTCCCTCTCCGTACTTCCCTATTGTACGCTGTTTGCATTATGATGTAAAGTCTTCCAACATGACATGCGTGTTACTTTATCAAAGATCACCTCACAATTTAATGTTCGTATTCAAGCTGAGCATTCACAATTTTCACACTGATAGGTCATTAAAATTGAAATTTAATTTTAACCTGCCTATATTTTAAATGCATCGCCTGGTCATTTAATGTGTTCATAAATAGGCATACATATACTACTATATCATTAATTCATTTTAAAAACTACTTTGATAACTGCATTTCAATTGTTAATAAGGGGTACGTTTGCTGTGAGCCAGTATTGCGCCCCAGACAGAACTATACAATGATTGAGTGTCTTCTGTAAATGTTGCGGAAGTGAGGGGATGCGGCAATTTCTTTGGCTGACAAATCGGACACTCTCTGAGGCCAAGTCGGCCAGGGATGAATTGGATCAAACTCACAAATCTGTTCAAGTGCCAACTCAACCACCAGCCAGCACAATTCAAAGTCCAAAGTCAATTTCTTATTTCAAAGTGCATGCATGTCACCATATACTACCCTGAATTTCAATATCTATCAGGCATTCACAGTAGAATGAAGAAAATACATTAGAAAATGAAAAATGCAAACAAATGCTGATAAGCAACTAATGTGCGAGGGAGGACAACTTATGCAAGTACGAAGTAAGTAAGTAATACTGAGTTGAAGAGTTCTTCAAAGTGAGTCCATAGGTTGTGTTCATTTGTCACTTCAATGTTGAAAAGAGTGAAGTTATCCTCACTGGTTTAGAGGCCTGATTTTTAACTGTCAGAGTTGAAAGTTCACCACACCCACCCAATACTGGTGAAATTCCTGCAATATCTGATGAAGCAGTGACGTACTCAGATCACCCTATTTTAACAACCATAAAAAGAAAAACGGCCGTTACCAAAATAAACCGAGGCATTTTACAAGGCGACTCTTCACTATGGTTCTGTTCGGCTTTAAACCCGCCCTCTAATTTACTGAATCTGATGAACATTGGGTATCAAATCTGAAATAATGAAATGAGCTCTACCTTAACACGGCTTCTCCACATGGGTGATTTGAAATTATCTGCTACTTCAACAGTTAAGCTATGAATTAATTCAAATAGTAGAACCAATTTCGAAAGACATAAACATGAACTTTGTGCTGGAGAAACGCAGGACATTAAAAATAAGACGGGTACATCAGAGAGAATAGAATACAAAACAGAGAAACAGGTTAAGAGCAGCAAACATACAAGGTGGCTGTTCCGTGTTACACCAGCAGCGCACCCTCACAGCGTTCTTCACAGGAATCTTCACAAGAACATGTTCATTGTGATATAGGTTTTTTCCTTTTTCTTCAGGTCGAGTAAAAATAAATATCATCGACCTGACGAAAGGGTGAAATCAGACCACACCATCCCATCTCAATTGAAACTGAGATCTGTTCTATATGAACGATATCAGCTCATTACTGTGATGATATGGAGCAAAAGACGTAAGTAATATATATATATCGAGCCGAGACCCTTCGTCAGGACTAACTGAAAGGAAAGATAGCAAGAGATTTGAAAGTAGGAAGGCGAGAGGAAATACAAAATGATAGGAAAAGACCAGAGGGGGCGGCGTGGAGCCGAGAGCCGGAAAGGTGATTGTCAAAAGGGATACAGAGCTGGAGAAGGGAAAAGATTATGGGATGAGAGGCCTAGGGAGAAAGAAAGGTGGAGGGGAGCACCAGAGGGAGATGGAGAACAGGCAGAGTAATGGAAAGAGGCAGAGAAAAAAAACTAAATATAACAGGGATGGGGTAAGAAGGAGAGGAGGGACATTAACGGAAGTTAGAGAAATCAATGTTTATGCCATCGGGTTGGAGGCTACCCAGCCGGTATATAAGGTGTTGTTCCCCAACATGAGTGTGGATTCATCTTGACAGTAGAGGAGGCCATGGATAGACATACCCGAATGGGAATGGGACGTGGAATTAAAATGTGTGGCCACTGGGAGATCCTGCTTTCTCTGGCGGACAGAGCATAAGTGTTCAGCGAAACGTTCTCCCAGTCTGCTTTGGATCTCACCAATAATATATAAAAGGCCACACCGGGAGCATCGGACACAGTATACCACACCAGCCGACTCAAAGGTGAAATGTCGCCTCACCTGGAAGGACTGTCTGGGGCCCTGAATGGTGGTGAGGGAGGAAGTGTAAGGGCAGGGGCAGTACTTGTTCCGCTTGCAAGGATAAGTGCCAGGAGGGAGATCGGTGGGAAGGGGGAATAAATGGAGAAGGAAGTTGCGTAGGGAGCGATCCTTGCGGAAAGCAGAAAGAGCGGGGGAGGGAAAGGTGCTTGGTAGTGGGATCCCATTGGTGGAGGCGGAGGTTACGGAGAATTATACATTGGAACCGGAGGCTGGTGGGGTGGGAGGTGAGGACAAGGGGAACCCTATCCCGAGTTGACATCAAAGACTGTAAACTCCCCGAGGATTCACTGCTCATGGTCGTAATCTTTGTCAGTGATTGCTGATGGATAAAGTGCGTTATGCGAGTATCACAGACAAGGAGTATATGGAAATCCCCGGTCAGGGAAAAGGACGAATGGCTTCGGAAGGTTTGCGTCCCGGGGACCAAGTTAGTGAGGTGAAAGAATGGATCCAGGAACCCATCTGATTTATTGAGGATAATGAAAACTAATGCCCAGTTCACCCAACTGTGTACCGGGGTTGACGTTGGGATGCAATGGGTCACAACGATTGAATTACTGTCAGTCTTCATACATTTCCAAGTCTCAGGTTCGTGCTGAGGATCAGAGCGAAACTGGGCAGTGGGGATCTATAGGAGCATTTCACTGTATCATTTATTTACACAGGATGTGGGAGTTTGAGTCGAGGCCATCGAGGAA
This sequence comes from Hypanus sabinus, assembly GCF_030144855.1. NCBI lineage: Eukaryota > Metazoa > Chordata > Chondrichthyes > Myliobatiformes > Dasyatidae > Hypanus > Hypanus sabinus. Next base: position 638,528 of record NW_026780120.1, read on the forward strand.
TCGGGCTACATACAACTCAAGGCAGTCTCTTTGATCAGTTATTTCCACCGTTTCTATCCATACCAACTCCATTTTCCAGACCATTACCCGTCGCTATCTCTGCCTTGGCTTTTCAATTCTCTCACTAAACGGTTTCATACGTGTTGGGAAGGACTCTGAACCCATCCTTCTCAGGCAGTGCATTCCAAAATGAAAACACCTTTCACTTTCCTGAGGATATATCCCCGAACTGAAATGTCAGCTTCTTCACTGTAGACTGCTCTGACATGGCGGTAAGTTTCCTCCTGTCTACCTTTCATGTACTGATCATGACCTTGCATGCATCTACCATGTGTGTGTTTAGCAGACACTATTCCAAGGATGACAAGCTCAGACTCTGATACCCGGAACTGCCCACACTTCCACCAGGGGAGAGGCGACACGATATCCACGAGACTGAAAAATGTTATTTCTCCCAAACCGTCAGGCTGCTAAACACCTGCACAGATTTTCCCACCCGATCCCCCCCCCCCCGCACAAATCTTCATACATATCACTGTATGGAATTCTATCAGACTGTGTATAAAACAGTTACTTGTAAACGGGTTTATGGGATTGGTTTTATTGGTTGTCTTTTTTCTGATGATTTCTTTATGCTTATTCTATTTTTTTGTTTTACTGCATTGAATCCGGAGTAACATTCATTTCGTTCTCCTTTGCACACGTGAAGTGAAGAATGACAACAAACCGTCATGAATCTTGAATCGGAATATTTGGATAAAACTCGCGTTTTACCATTAGTCACTTTCTAAGCCAAACTCCCACCTGTCGATACATTTGCTTGCTTCCATGTTTAACTTTTTCAAGTATTAAGTATTTTTGAACTGGAGATATTGAAAGTAGCCGTGGCCGGGGTCAGTCCTTGAGGTTGTTAATTAATCGCAGCAGTGACGTCACAGGGTATTTCAGTGCGCTGATGAACTGTTCTCTGAACTTGGCCTGAGTCACCCCGTAAATAAATGTGTTTGTGCAACAGCTCAAATTCTGCAACATGTAGCCGACCTGCTGAAGGATATATTGGGAATCGGTGTAATTGCTGGGATTTGTTCGGGAAATGTGATAATACAGGAAGTTTACAACAGTGGGTGACCACAGTAGAATGAAGCTGCCGGATATGGTGAAGAGTAAGATCACCGACCTCCTCCTGCTCTCCATCTCCGGGTCACTCCGATTGTCTCCCTTGCTCTGACCCCTTAATGCCTTGCGCACTCGACTGGCCAATAGGATGTGCCTGACTGTCAGAAAGTTGAGAAGCAGGATTAAGGCAAAGGGGGTCAAAGGAGTTAAAATCCTGTCCAAAGTATTAAAAGACACCCACCCGTGCTCAGTGTAATAACTTGCCCTTAACTTGCAGAACCAAAGTACGTTATTAATCAGTGTCCCTGGCTTATATATAAAATAGAAAGGAGTGTTTTTAAAACAGATCAGTGCGCAGGTAGTCATCAGAACCAAAGCCGCTGTTTTCCCGGTGCAATATTTTGTTTTCAGCTTCTGGCAACAAATGGCGACAAACCGATCGAAGGTGAAGGTGACGGTGAACCAGACGGAACAGTCTCTGGATGCACACTGCAGTACAAAGATAATGCTACACACTGGGTAGATATCCAAGAAGGTTCCTGGGAAATAAAAACTGATCCGCCTCAGTATGACTGCAGTGGTAACAGCCATGAGGTCCCCCGTTGCCATGGCCACCAGGTAGCGAGTGGTGCAGGTGGAGAGACCGCACTTTCCCCGGGACAGGATCCCAATCGCAACTAGATTCACTGCGGAAAGAGAAGGGAAATAAAACCGGTGAAATTTGAACAATAATTTCAGTGTTCCGAGTATACTCTGTTAGTAAGTTTAGCAAGTAATACTGTCAATCAGTCTCCCTTCTAAACATCCAAGTTCCCGTGTGTAAGCGAGACAAAGTGCAGGCATGTGTGTGCATTTCGTTTACAATCCGAACTAATGTCTCCATTTTACGTAAACATTCTGTGCAAACATGTAGGCAGTTCGGTTTTGGCAAATTGGATGCAGTAAGTTTTCTGGAACTGTGATATAAAATGCAAATGGTGAACGTGATCATCAGGTCGAACACCATTTGCAGAATGGTGACAGAGAAACATAGGTTTTATGAAGAGTAATAATGAGTAAACTGATTTAACCCCCAGCTGCAGTGGAAGAAGAAATAAATAACATCACAAAATGCCAAATAACAGAGGAATTACTGGGATCTTTCTCACGACGCAACTGTTTTAAAGCATTTGCTTGTATCCTTCGACACAGTGGACAGAAACTCAACAATACACACTTTATCTGCAAATTATGTCATTTATTATCACACAGTAACCGGGCTACTTGTCAAATACTTAGCCAGATATCTCTGTGATTATAGAGGCTGACTTTTCAATAATTAACTTTCAACGGCCAGTAAAGCCAAGCGCCTTTCTATTATTATTAGTAATAGTAGTAGTGTTTTTCCTGTTATTGTTATTATTTATTACTATTACCATGAGAACTAGTATAATTATCATTACTAGTGCCATACATTGAGGATGTTGGATCGTGGAACCGATACCACTGTCCCACTCTTGGTTCAAGCAAAACCATTGCCTCAGCAGGCAAACTGTAGATTAAACCGTGAGACAAACTCGAATGTAAAGTAACAACATTAACTAAAGTAAGTTATCATTGCTTACCTGGGATACCAATGACTGCAATGATGATATAATATATTTTCCTGACACTGTAGAACGTCTCCAGCATTTTCAGTGTGAAGGATCGAATCCGTTGATTCAGAGACAACCACACTGAGATATTTGCTCCGGCTGCCTTTAATATAACCCCCCCCCCCACACACACACACACACATCTCCACAGGGACAGTAAGGTTACAACATCATTCAGATTCATAATTGTTTTAATTAAATCGCGCGTCAGTAAATTTCGAAACTCTTTGGATGTATTTAGCATCAAAATAACGATAAACGCCCCAGAGTACCGACAATTCTTAATAAGTTAATCAATGAAATTGGCGAAGTCACTTTCAATCAAACATAAGGTTCTTCATGAGAGCAGGCTGTTGTTAATCAACAGATACCGTATTATTCCACTGTCGACCTTTGTTCAGCTGCCGCCGATAGTCAACGGTATTTGCTGCGATCCCCTCGCATTGCAGTAAAACCGAACTCTGTAACTGAGACATTAAAAACGTAATTTGATCTCAAACTTGAAATACCGGTGTTGGCCATAGCTTGAAAGATTTAATAGATGTCGACAATTCTACAGAAATTACACGGTTAAGAAAGTTCCAATGCAAAGTTGGCAACAAATGATGATAATTTACAGCAATAACAATCTTCGATATAAACTGTAAACAAAATTGCTTAGAGCGGCACAATAATACAAAAGACCAGCGGAGACCCGGAAGAAACTTTTAAGTGGTTTACATCGTTAAAATAATAATTAACTAAATCAGTGAAGACCGTGCGGTAAATCAAGGCATCCACTGTAATGCGTGGCGATGTAGTTGTTTAAACAGGCAAATGGAATGTTGTAATACATTTGTCTGTTTTATAGAACATCAGTGGATTGAATTTAAGAGCAGGGTGGTTAAGCGGCAACCATACAGGGTACCGGTGAGGCCACACCTGGAGTACTGCGTGCAGTTCTGCTCTCCTTACTTGAGGAAGGATATACCGGCTTTCGATGCGGTGCAGAGGAGGTTCACCAGGGTGATTCCTGAGTTTCCAGCCATGATCTTGTTGAATGGTTGTGCAGGCTCGCCGGACCAGATGACCAACTCCTGCTCCTATTTCTTAAGTTCGTATAAAACGTTACTGCTCCTCAGTCAGACGACTACGCTGATATAATACTGCAACCCAGAGCATGAGAACCCATCCATTGTACAGACATCGATCCAATATGTGGTTAATCTATACTCCATCGCAAAACAATGCATTCCTCCAACTCTCGGAGCTGTATTTATAACAATACATCGGATAAATTGGGTGGGAAGGGATATTGAGTGTTTGTGATTAACTTTCTAATTTTATTTCGTGAAAGTTTTGGAATTGACTATTACTTTTAAACTAAAATGAGTTTCTGAGTCATTGCAGGTATGGTCGCCGTATATCTTAGTTTGACATGAATTTCTTGAGCGTTTATTTCTGCAGAAGAGCAATCGACCAGAACCCTTGGATGGAAAACAGGGATTTTGCAACTGTTTTAAATCATATCCAGGTCTTTCCGGAGCCCGGGATCTCTGCGCCATTACAGAACAAAGTTTTATTGTTTTCACAGCAGCCCGAATGCCTCAACATGATTGGTCACTAGGGTGCTGAGACCAGCCAGATTGGCATCACGCTTTCAACCTATCTCGGGGAGGATAAAGATTCAGGATCCGCCCCTTCTTCAGTCATTACACGCATACCGGTAGTATCTCATCTGTAAATCAGGTTGATTCTTTTGAAGTTGAGGTGACCAATAACATACAAGGCGTTGTATGCTCAGACAAGGGGTGTACACTTAAAGCTGGCGTGTGCGCTCTCATTAAGAATTACACTCCGTTCATACCATTCGCTTTAGTTTTATTTCTGGAAGCTGTGACAGTCTGACACATATTAGTGGACAGTCACGTGTGTAATGGAGTTGTGGGGAGAACAAGGTCGGAAACTCGAGTGACCCGGAGAGGGGAAGCAGACGGAAGTCTGTGATTTTATTGTTCAGCCATTTCTGCCAGTTTTACCGCGTTCTGCGCGGCGTCCGGCATGAACCCTGTGTTTATTATATTGCAGGAGAGTATCCAGACTGGAGTTAAAGAGTATAGCATAAGCCCCGCATTAGGACTCTTCATCCATGTCTGACACATTCCGTGTTCAGGGGTCAATTCCGGGACTTTATTCCGGGTTTTCCAACCTGGGGACCACGGTCCCCTTGCTCACTGGTTTCAGTTCGTGACATAAAAAGGGTTGGGAACACTGGAAGCGCAGGGCGTGGTTGGAGATCTTTCTTGGTCTGGAGATACAGAGGATCTCCCGGAAGGTTGTGTGTGAAATGACGACAGCTTGGCAAGGTCGCTCTCTGTCATTCCCCAGCACTCTGACCTAGACAAGAGTGTGGACAGATCACAACTCTGCAAAGCTTCACCTTGGGGTGGACGCTGTAGTTTGTTGATCTACATTTGTTGTGTCACTGTTCTGAAGACATTTCTCGCTGAGTTTGCACAGGATTTTGTCCCTGGTCCCCCCATCCTGCTGAATGATGCTGCGCAGGTCGGTGAATCTGCCGGTGCTGGGTAAGTCGATGCTACGGGCCTTGACGAGAGGAGGAGACTCTGCATTGAGGGTCACGGTCTCAGTCTTTCTCTGGCTGACTGTGAGTCCAACCAGTGTACAGTGTGTGTATCTGTGAGAGTAATGTGCGGTCATCTGCAAAGTCAAGCTCTTCCAAGCAGGGAATGGAGTCCTCCTAATGCCTCTCTGTTTATCTTTCGTTGTTTCCCTCATAACACAGTCAATCACTGGGTTAAACAATATCGCCGGCATTATACAGCCTTGCCTGACTCCTGTCCTGACTTCAAAGCTCAGGGTGCTGGCCCCAGCTGTGCATAGACTCTCAGATTGAGTTGGACAATTTTGGAAAGGGTCCTGCATGATCTGAGAATTCTCCAGATGCTCTCCCTGTGGTTGCTATCAAAAGCCTTTTCAAACTCCACGAAATTTACATGCAGTTGTCTCCGCCGCTCTGCGCTCTGCTCTGTGAAGTTCTGTAACGTGAAGATCTGCTCGTCAGAGCCTCTGTTCTTCCTGAAGCGAGCTTGCTCCTTCCTCAAGAACACATCGGTAGCAAATGTCATCCACTGGACAATGGCTTTGGCGGGAATCATGCTGGACACTGACAGAAGTGTGAGGACTGGACAGTTTTTACAATCTCATTGCGCTCCTTCCTTGGGGACAGTAACAATGACTCCCCTTGTCCAGTCACTGGGTACCTGACCCCATTCCCATCAAACAGCAAACCGTGGTTGCAGGGCGGCTGCTGCGAGCTCAATTTCACCTTTGAACGGTTCGGGTTCAGTATGGAATGTCCTGGAGTCTTCGTGATTTAATCGCAGCAACAATCTCCAAATTTTTGCAGGATTTCCCGTTAAGGAAATTGGTGTTTCTATCACAGGTACTGACATCAGTACCCGATGTCAGTCAATCTATTCTTCACCGCACGTCCTTAAAAGTTGGCAAATCTTTTCTGATACCATGTCGGATCTTCGTAAACCCCGACGGCAGTACAGTCACTGCCGTGGTTTCTTAGTAAATGCGCTTCCGTACTGAGCCCAGAGCAAGTCCACCGAAGTGAGCACACCGAGAAATTTAAAGTTGATGTCCCTCTCCAACTCTGTTTATCCCGATCAGGACTGGATCACTGGCCTCAGGACCTCCTCCAGATATCAACAATCAGCTCCTTGGTCCGCAGCTGATGACGTCAAGCACACGTAGATTAGAACACAGAGCAGGCCGGGAACCTGTTATCGCCGGGTACATCAATCCCCCCTCCCACGCATCCATTCCGTCCACCCCTCCGGCAATTCTTTCAATTGTAAACAAATCAATCTGGAAGGAAACTCTGCTCCAGAGTTACACCTTTTTGAATTAATGAGCAGACAGGGATTAGATATTTATCGAAAATTGTTTGTTTTATTTTAGGTTTCCAACAGGTAAGTCAGATAATAATTGCAAATACATGAGATTTGCAATTCATTCAACTTTACACAGCATCCCGGCCACCAGTCTTTTCCCCTTCCTGATATTCCTTCTAGTAATCATTTATTCACGTTCACCCTGATCATCACAGGCACCCGCTTCTACTACTAACCATTGGATGACGCCCAAGACTGAAAAATCACCGAGGATTCACTGATCGGTCGCAATCATTGTCAATAATTGCTGATGGATAAAGTGTGTGGAGCGAGAAACATAGGCAGTGAATGTGTGGAAATCCTTAATTTCTCCTCAACGAGGGAAAAGGACAACATAAAGAATGAAATGGGTGGAATTGTTATGGGAAACAGAGAAATGGCAGAAGAATTTAATAAGTACATCAGATCTGTCTTCACTAGGGAAGACACAAGCAATCTCCCAGATGTATGGATGGGCCAAGGACATAGGGTAACAGAGGAAATGAAACAGATTGACATTAGGAAGGAAACGATGATGAGTAGACTGATGGGACTGAAGACTAACAAATCCCCAGGTCCAGATGGTCTGCATCCTAGGGTACTAAAGGAGGTGGCCCTGGAAATTGCGGATGCATTGGTAATCATTTTCCAATGTTCCTTAGATTCAGGATCATTTCCTGAGGATCGGAGAATGGCTAATGTTATCCCACTTATTATGAAAGGAGGGAGGGAGAAAACAGAGAACTATCGACCTGTCAGCCTAACATCAGTAGTGGGGAAGATGCTAGTGTCTATTATTAAAGATGAAATTGTGGCATATCTAGATAGCAGTGATAGGATTGGGCAAAGTCAGCATGGATTTACCAAGGGCAAATCATGCTTGACTAATCTATTGGATTTTTTCCAGGATGTAACCAGGAAGTTAGACAAGGAGATCCAGTGGATGTAGTGTACCTCGATTTTCAGAAGGCATTTGATAAGGTCCCACATAGGAGATTGGTGGGTAAAATCAGAGCTCATGGCATTGGGGGGAAGATACTGACATGGATAGAAAACTGGTTGGCAGATAGAAAGCAAAGGGTAACGGTGAATGGGTGTTTCTTGGAATGGCAGGTGGTGACTAGTGGGGTGTCACAGGGCTCGGTATTGGGACCACAGCTCTTTTCGATTTACATCAAGGATTTAGATGAAGACATTGAGAATAACATCAGCAAGTTTGCTGATGATACTAAGCTGAGTGGCAGTGTGACATGTGATGAGGATGTTAGGAGAATTCAGGGTGACTTGGATAGGCTAAGTGAGTGGACAGACACTTGGCAGATGACGTTCAATGTGAATAAGTGTGAGGTTATCCACTTTGGGAGTAAGAACAGGAAGGCAGATTATTATCTGAAAGGTGAAGAGTTAGGTAAGGGAGAAGGACAAAGAGATCTAGGAGTCCTTGTTCATCAGTCACTGAAGGTGAATGAGCAAGTGCAGCAGGCAGTGAAGAAGGCTAATGGAATGTTGGCCTTTATTACAAAGGGAATTGAGTACAAGAGCAAGGAAATCCTTTTGCATTTGTACAGAGCCCTGGTGAGACCACACCTGTAGTATTGGGTACAGTTTTGGTCTCCAGGTTTAAGGAAAGACATCCTGTCCATAGCGGAAGTGCAGCGTAGATTCACGAGGTTAATCCCTGGTATGTCCGGACTGTCTTATGCAGAGAGGTTTGGGAGACTGGGCTTGTACACGCTGGAATTAAGGAGATTGAGAGGGGGTCTGATTGCAACATATAAGATTATTAAGGGATTGGACAAGATAGAGGCAGGAAATATGTTCCAGATGCTGGGAGAGTCCAGTACCAGAGGGCATGGTTTGAGAATAAGGGATATATCATTTAGGACAGACTTAAGGAAAAACTTCTTCTCCCAGAGAGTTGTGGGGGTCTGGAATGCACTGCCTCGGAAGGCAGTGGAGGCCAATTCTCTGGATGCTTCCAAGAAGGAGCGAGATAGGTATTTTATGGATAGGGGAATCAAGGGATATGGGGACAGGTCAGGAACCGGGTATTGATAGTAGATGTTCAGCCATGATCTCAGAATGGTGGTGCAGGCTCAAAGGGCCGAATGGTCTACTTCTGCACCTATTGTCTATTGTTTATTATCTATTTTCCAGGCCATTGTCCGTCGCCTTCTGTGTCTTGGCTTTCCAATTCTCCCACTAAACGGTTTCTTACATGTTGGAAAAGACTCTTAACACATCATCCTCAGGCAGTGCATTCCAAGATCCATCAGTTGGTAGAAAAGACCATGTAGCTTCCTAGTTGTAGGCTACTCTGTCATGGCGGTAACTATCTTCCTATCTACCTCTTCTGTACGTCTCATTACCTTGCACACATCTACCAGGTCTGCATCTGGCAGACACTATTCCAAGGATGGCAAGCTCAGTCTCTGATACCCTTTCTCATCAAGAATCACAACAGATACTTGTGTAAACTATGACATTCAGATAGTTTTGTAGAGTGAAACTACACCATTAAAATTATAAAAATATTAGAAGAAAAAATCTTCCTGGGAATCAGCTGCTAGGTGAGATGTTAAACTTCAAAATTCATCACGATCGATCAACACCTGCTCCCATTTGCCCATCGACCCCCCTCGAACACCTCTACATACAGATGGCCTGGCATCACTGTATGTAATTATATCAGTCTATGTATGTAACAGTTACTTGTAAACGTGTTTATAGGCTTGTGTTTTTTTTCTGGTTTTATTGAGTTATTTATGCATATTCCATTTCATTTCGTTCTCCTTTACACTTGTGAACTGAAAAATGACGACAAACCATTATGAATGATGAATCTTAAATACCTGGATAAAATTCTGCAAAATAAAATCCGCGATCTACCTTTAGATTTAGCTTCACTTTCTAAGCCAAACTCCCGCCTGTCGATGCCGTTGTTATATTCGTGGACGGGAGATACTGAAAGCAGCCGTGGCCGGGGTCAGTTGTTTAGTCTATTAATTAATAGCAGCAGTGACGTCACGGGGTATTTCACTGCGCTGATGAACTGTTCTCTGAACTTGGCCTGAGTCACCCCATAAATAAATGTGTTTGTGCAACAGCTTAAATTCTGCAACATGTACCCGATCTGCTGTAGGATATATTGGGAATCGGTGTAATTGTTGGGATTTGTTCGGGAAATGTGATAATATAGGAAGTTTACAACAGTGGGTGACCACAGCAGAATGAAGCTGCCGGATATGGAGAAGAGTAAGATCACCGACCTCCTCCTGCTCTCCATCTCCGGGTCACTCCGATTGTCTCCCTTGCTCTGACCCCTTAATGCCTTGCGCACTCGACTGGCCAGCAGGATGTGTCTGACTGTCAGAAAGTTGAGAAGAAGAATTAAAGCAAAGGGGATCAAAGGAGTTAAAATCCTGTTAAATCTGTCAAAAGCCACCCATCCTTGCTCGGTGTAATAACTTGCTCTTAATTTGCAGAACCAAAGAACGTTATTAATCAGTGTCCCTGGCTTGTATATAAAATAGAAAGGAATGTTTTTAAAACAGAGCAGTACGCAGGTAGTCATCAGAACCAAAACCGCAGTTTTCCCGGTGCAATATTTTGTTTTCAGCTTCTGGCAACAGATGGCGACAAACCGATCGAAGGTGAAGGTGACGGTGAGCCAGACGGAACAGTCTCTGGATGCACACTGCAGTACAAAGATAATGCTACACACTGGGTAGATATCCAAGAAGGAACCTGAGAAATAAAAACTGATCCTCCTCAGTATGACTGCAGTGGTAACGGCCATTATGTCCGCCGTTGCCATGGCCACCAGGTAGCGAGTGGTACAGGTGGAGAGGCCGCACTTTCCCTGGGACAAGATCCCAATCGCAACTAAATTCACTGCAAAAAATGAGAGAGAAATAAGATCGCGATAACCGAGAATAATAATTTTCTGAGCGTGGAGTAGACGTTAGGAGGATCAAAAATTAAAAATGTCCTTCAGTCTTCCCGAAGGAACCATCTAAGTTCCCGTGTACAAGCGAGACAAATTGCTGACATCAATTAGTATTTTGTTGCTGAGATAACGTTATAAATCGAAGGAAATAAGTTGCAGGGTGAGCGAAGTGCTCCATAGATTAGGTCTTCCCTTACTCGACGACAGATGAAAAACAAAATCTGGAGCTACCCTATGCATTAACCCGCAAATTCCCACGAACGGACTAACTGTGGTTTTCAGTGTATGGATCTTTACAGCGTCTACCGTGCCTCACTGGAACCCAAGCATCTTAATTCAGATGACTATTGATAGCAAACGGTTTCAACATAAATCTCCTGAGCATTTTGTTTACAATTCAATCCAAAGTCTCCGTTATACATAAAAATGACGTGCCAACATGCAGGCGGTTCTGTTTGGGCAAACTCGATGCAGTAAATTCACCAGAAGTGTGATAAAGAAAGGTGAATTACCAAATGGCTCATCAGATCGACAACACTTGCTAAATGGAACGATAGCATTTGTGAAGTGTGATTCTCTCTATCGCTACCACATTCTCCCGGCTGCGTAACCACCATATCTGTGAGGAAACTTTGAATTGCTGTCTAAGCAATGACAGTTACAGCTGTAACATGAGGCACTAACTTTATGCTCAGTGCCTTGGCTTATAAACGCAACCATATAAAATTACATTTACAACACCTAACCTATCATGTCGCCAGTTGCAGCGTCCTTTGTGCTTGCAGCCCATGGACAAGACATAACTAAATCATTTCATATATTGTTTGATGTCTATTGTTTTATCGACGGAATAAATTCCGAAGTAAAATTCATTTCCATGTTTTCATGAGAACTTCTTCACTCACGGTCACACCATTGAGTTGTGTGCACAGATCAGCGAAGTGGTGGGACGCCAAACAATAGTTAAGTAATATCTGGCGCAAAAGTGAATGAACTCGAGAACATTAGTAATCAAAAAACAGACGACAATATTTTAGAAAATGTAACAGTAACGTCATAGACCAGAATGAGCATTGGTCAAAGATGCTGGGACAGTCGAATTAACACTTGACACAATAAAGACCAATTGCCTCGTCGTAAACATGAGCAGCCGATCACTCTCAGGACCTCCAGAGCGATCGATTCTGTGGGTTTTAGAGATTAAAAGGGTAATCACATTCGTTGTGTTTCATCTCGTAGTAAGCTTATTTAATAAGAAAGAAATGACATTAGGAAGAGCCACATAAAATCGAAATTACTTGGATCATTCGCATAACGCAACTATTTTGAAATGTGTGTTTGTATCCTTCAATATAGTAGCTAAAATTCAACAACACAGATTACATTTGCGAATTATATTATTTATTATCAGGCAGTAACCGGGCTACTTGCCAAATTCTTCGCCAGATGTCTCTCTGTGGTTGTACAATCTGTCTCTTCACTAATCTTTAATCACTCAGTAAGACAACTAGTGTCATACAGTCATGATATTAGATCGTGCAAACGATACCACTGTTCCACGCTTGGTTCAAGCAAAACCATTCAACTAGCAGACAAACATTTTCTACTGTAGATCAAACCGGGAGACAAGCTCGAGTGTAAAGTTACAAAAAGAAAATACCAAAAGAAAATTATAGTTGCTTACCAGGGACACCAATAATTGCAATTATGATATAATATATTTTCCTAAATGTGTTGAACGTCTCCAGCATTTTCCGTGTGAAGGATCCGATCCGTTGACTTAGAAGCAACTACACTGAGATATTTGTTCCCGCTGTCTTTAGTATAAACCCCTCCACATCTCCACAGGGACAATCGGGTTACAACATCATTCCGATTCATAATTGCTTTAATTAAATCACACGTCAGTAAAGTTTTAAATAGTTTGGATGAATTTAGTGATGAATACCCCAGAGTACAGGCAATTCCTAATGAGTTAGTCAATGAAAGTGGAAGTTCCGTTCAATCAAAGATGAGGCTCTTCATTAAGGCAAGCTGATGTTAATCAACAGGTCCCGTATTATTTCACTGTCAGCCTTTGCTTAGGTGAGGCCGATAGTCAATACGATCTCTTACAGTCACATGTCATTACAGCAATACCGAATGTGGTGATTGGCCCTCTTTAACTGAGACATTTCCAATTGAAAATGTCATGTGATCTCACACATGAAAAACCTATATTGCCCATAGCTTGACAAATTAATAGATAACGCCAATTTTAGAGGTGTTACACGGTTAAAAATGTTCCGATGGAAAACTAGCAAAACGTATCTTTAATTTTCTCCAATATCAATCGTACAGTGAGCTCTATGATTGATTTATCGTAATCATTGTGATTAATCTCTAAAACCTTCACAAAACAGTGCTTACTCTAACTTCCAGATCTATATTCACAACAAAGCATCTGGTAAACGAGATGGAACGAAGATAAATGTTAAGGAAGTTGCAGCTGTCCTTCAAATTAATCCAACCTAACTTTCCTCAAAAAGGATTTCCTCTATTTTTTTGCAGATGAATGGACCAACCATTCCTCTGAGCAGGAAAAAGTCACGGCCTGAAAACTGTGTGGCAGCTCCAGCTCCGTGACAGCGAAGTCTATTTGTGCCGGAGCAGTTCAGTGACTGAGCGGCCGGACTGAGAGGGAAAAGAGTTCCCAAGTGTGATTCCGATGTGAATCCGCACTTTTAGATCATACAGAAAATAGGAAAGTCAAACCTTCCTTTGAGGTTCGGACTTCAGCACCCCATCAAACTAATGACAGACTTTATAGCAAACATGCTTCGCAGTCCAATTAACTATTCTCCACTCGAACAGCTCCACCACCCATTCCCACACCACCGGATGCATTATAATGGCAAGTTTGTCCACCAATCGATAACTTTTTGGAAAGTGGGATACCGGGATATCCGTCGAAAACCGTGAGGTCACCAGAAATGTGTGTCCCGTCCCGCGAGTTCTCGCTAAAATAATGCCAAGACGGCACGCCCTGCACTATCCATGGTGCTGAATCTGCATACCATGCACTATCCATGGTGCTGAATCTGCACACCCTGCACTATCCATGGTGCTGAATCTGCACACCCTGTACTATCCATGGTGCTGAATCTGCATACCCTGCACTATCCGTGGTGCTGAATCTGCACACCCTGCACTATCCGTGCCTCTCCAACCCTCGGGCTGGCCGCTATGTACAGCCTGTCTCTATTCAATGTGCGAACATCTTTCCAGTCTGCAAGTTCTAAGTTTGACTTTTAATTTAGTTACAATTATCTCTCTGCCTTGCGCCATGTTTTCTCCGTTATGTAAGAATTGTATAACAGTTCGTGTATCGACAGAACAGCATGTAGGTATGAGTGTGGTTCAGATGTGTAAAATGACTATTAGGTGTTCCATCATTTTAATTTCTATCCGCGCCAAATCTGTCCATAGCTGGAGAACTCAGTACTCATTTCCAAGGTAGCAGCAGCCATCCTTCCGATTTGCATGTTCAATTTAGCAACTTCGGGTAAGTTATCTTCCGTCCTTGAAAGGACAAATTCTTGCGTATTATCCACGGCTCTGCATTTCACAAATTTCATATAACACGTAGTTTGTACTTCGCTTCCAGCCTGTCTCTCTATTTATCCAGCTGTCTGTCTGTCTGTCTATCTGCCTCTCTGTCCGGCTGTCTGTCTCACTCTTTGTAATGCCCACATTTACCTGTCAATCCGATGCTGTACACAATAACACGGCAATTCACAGTACAAGAGATATCTCGTTGTCTTATTATTCCACCCTTCTCACAGCGTAACCTTTACATATACTGATACAGGAGAGAAACCGGCCCGTCAGCCATCCGAGTCATTGCAATCCATTAAATCTATTCTTACACAAATCAAACACAGATCACATTCTTGCATTTCCACTCATTCCCTTTCCCTTTCCCGGAGGTAAAGACGAAACATTGCACGGAGAAAGTGGAGGCTGTGGTTTTACCAATACTCAGTGTTATGCTTTGTTTAACCTGTGTGCCTAAAGCAGGGCTTTAACTTGCGTTTGGGGGTCATGGCTAGATTCCAGTGGGACCATGAACGTAGATGGAATAAAATCTTTATTTTCATAAATTTCCAACAAATATTTAGTATTTTCTGAAGTTATGAACGTAGGCAGCAAACCACAGTGGGATTAGAACAAATTAGATGTGTGGTGGAAAGTGTGCAGACCGGATGCAATAGGACCTAGTATGGGAACACCATTGCCTTTGAGAGAAAAGTCCTAGAAAATATTCGGCCCAGTATTTCACAGGCAAACCCACCCCCCAAATTTCGAGCACATCTACATGAAACGTTGCGGTAGAAAAACTGCATCCGTCATCAACGATACTCACCACCCAGGAGTGAGTACATACTCTCATTGATCCTGTTTACAGTTACTGTTCTGTAGATGCGTTATGTCTATAGATGTGTTAAGTACGACCCCAGGAAAATAATCTCACGGTTGTATGTGGTGATATGTATGCACTGTGATAATACAGTTTACCTGAACTTCGAACTTGGAACTTATCTGCTTGTTAGTCAATAAGGTGGTTCGCTTTTATTGTGTGTTAAAGTTTTGCAAAACTGGACAGTTCAAATTACAATACTTAACTCTCTATGGGGCCACTCGGCCCGTTGTAATACAAATAGGCACACAGGCTATGAGTGTAGACCAGGCAAGTTCAGACATGGTCTGATAGTTGGGATAACTGTTCAGGTGTGTTGCTTAAAGTAAAATCCGAATTTTGCTAATAGATTATGAAAGTGGAGACCACCTACTGTACCTGTGAATGAGGAATGGGCAAGTTGTAGTTCCTAAAGTCTATAGGAATGAAATTCTAACTTTGGCTTACAGTCTGCCTTTAGGTGGACATTTTGGGATGAACTAAACTGTAAACAGGATTAGGAAATAATTTTATTGGCCTAATCTGTGGAAGGATGTTGCGACCTGCTGCAGAACCAGTCATACTTGTTAAGATGTGGGTAAACCTAATCAAGCTATCCTGGTGGCCCCACTTCGGCCTATCCCTGCATTTGGTGAACCTTTTTCCAAAGTTATAGTAGATTGTGTTGGCCCATTGTCGAAGTCAACAGCTGGCCATCAGTATCTTTTAACCATTATGTGCACTGCATCCAGATTCCCTCTCAGAAATATTAAAGCGAAAACTGTGGTGAAGGCTCTCACCAAGCTCTTTTCACTTTGGTTACCTGATAACCATACACACACACACACACACACACACACATTTATATATATAGTTTTACATTCTGTAGTTTGCAGTTAAAGTTTTGCTCTTTGATCAAAATTTTCTCTTTTCTTTTGGGGGGTAGTGTGATGAACCCCTAGGTTTACCTTGTCATGCATGGACTGTTACTTTCAGACGTCAGCCGCCGGCGTTCTCGTCTCCTGTTTGATTCGTACTAAGAGAGAGAGAGGGGGGGGCGGAACTGTTTGACTCTGCAGCTTGTTTTGGTTTAAGCACGGACACTCACTCACACACAGTCAGTCGGAGTTGGAGTCGGATAATGGAAGGAAGCCAGTGACTAAAGGGTCTCTGGTTGGAACTTCCGAGTACCCAAAAGGGTGGGTTGAGCATCGTCCCAGCACATCCATAAGTGGCTAGCACGTGGTGTGATTTGGGCAACCTTGTGGACTCCACCTATGCATTAACCCTTGCCTGGGTGGTAGTTCCCTTTGAAGACGGTACCCCTGTGTTAATCTACAATTGGTGATAATACGTCAGTGGATTTAAAACGACGGTGGATAAAACCTACGGCGATTGTTATCCTGTTTTACCAATGTGGAACTTGTGAAATACGACATAAATGTCATCTCTCGACATCCACCTTGGATTACAAAACTGTCTCACATCCTTTAATCCGTGGATGAACGGAACTTTCAGGCCTTAGCATCTCAACATTTTAAGCCTGGTGCCCCTCCCGCGTCCCGAGCTTAATGATCTGGGAGTTACATTTACACATATGGACACTCATAATACTGTTAACTTTTGATTATTCTTGTTTAAATTGCTAGATTAAGTAGATACTAATAAAGATAGTGGTTTTAACATCAAAACCAAACTCCAGGCATGGTCTATTGCTGCTGAATCATTTAAACTGTTAGAGGTACGCAACAGATGGCGATTACATTTACAGGTTGTGACTGAATTTCCCCTCTGGTAACGTCTCAAAGGCATGTGTTAGGCAGACTGCGTTTGCTCTCTGGAAGACAGAGAGAAGACTCTGTGAAATCCCGCATTACTTGATACGAATGAGTCATCTGGTCCAGGACAGACCTCTGGCTACCGAACGAGCGAAAGCTGGAAGTTGAAGAAACCCTCGTCAGCATCTTCCTACATTAAAGATGTGGTTTTGTTCACAGCCACTTCCCTCTGCCTCGTTTGGATTGAAATTTACTTACAACTTCTTTATTCCCGTCCCAGTCGAGGCTCAGATATTGCAACACATCAAAGGCTTAACGCCGATGTCGTTATTAATGCTCAATGTTTACAAAAACAGCTTGATTTTATAATGTCGCAACCAGGCGCCGCAGTGGATATCCCACGGTCTATAAATTATCAGTTGTAAGATCTGAACTTGTCGCCACGTCGGTAAATTGGAAAAGTCTGCCCGCAGTACGACCAGTCGGGTCCGTAAGGCGACAGGGAAAGGGGGAGAATCAGGGTGACCCGGAGATGGAGAGCAGGAGAAGGTCAGTGATCTTACTGTTCACCATGTCCGGCAGCTTCATCCTTCTGTGGTTGACGACACTGATTGATTACCTATATTATAACGTTTCGGGAAGAAATCCCAATTATTACAACCCTGCTGAATATATTTTCCGCCAGGTCGGGTATATACTGCAGAACGTCAGCCTTTGTACAAACACCTTCATTTATGGCGTGACTCAGGCCAAGTTCAGACAGGAGTTTGTGAACGCTGTGAAATATCCGGACAACGCTCTTATGCGGATTATTAACAAATAAATCGATCAGCCGGTCGCAGGCTCGGGTTTGGAGGCTCCCGACAGTCAGGAACGGCCGGACTCTGACCTAGAATGATTATGTCCGTGAAAATGCGGCCAGCATCCATCCACAGCAAGAGTTAGGACAGGGAGGTCTTTTTGGTTGAATGCAGCAACACGATCTCGCTGCAAGTGAACTAGCCTGCTTTCTTTCCAGGGCACCATCCATTTTGTAACAATGTTATGTCTGTCTTCAGTTCAGCTGTTACTTCTCCATCAGCACGTTTCATTCCCATCTTTACAGTGAAGTTAATTCCGTTTCTCTGAACTCTAACAATGGCACTTTGACTCTATTTCTCGCTCACCAATCACCCAGAGTCACTGACCTGTAACATCTTCCGCTCAGACAGGGTTTCATAAGTAATGTTCACGACTTTTCTTCCGGCTCCGAGTATTCGCCTATCAGTTACATTGGGAGATTTTCCATCACGGCATTTCTCACACTCTACATTATTGACGGTGGTAGTGGTATTTATTTTAATTCCTAAAAACAATCCTTGTCTATGGCTTTCATTGCTGATCTGCGCCACACACCTCATTTGCAATGTCGTTTACCGACTGTCCACATGAGCTTCTGTCGGGCATATTCAGTGAACCTGGATTCGTTCGAGCGATGACTCGATGTTTCTCGACATTTACTTTGTCCCGGCACAGCGGCGCTGAAATCGGAATCAATCATTTCACGGGGATGTGTTGAATGTTTCAGAGTCCAAACCCAAGACGGTTGTGGAGGAATCGGACTGGGTGTCTGATCAGCTGACGGGACAGAGGTTTTGGGGGACAAAGGATGGTTAGAGATCAGGGGCTATGGAAACAATGACGTTCATGGCGCTGGGATGGATGGTGACCGTGATGTGTGGAATGTGACGGTAAGTGTGAGACTCCGGAGGGTTTTAGTATTGAGGGTCAACTCTGTTAGTTGTTGCTGTTACATTTCTTTATTTCCGGATGAAAGTGCAGAAATTAAACGCAAATCCAAATGTTCAGTTTTTAGAATTTGTCCTTTGTATTATTAAAAAATATACTCATGTAGATCTTTAGAATTTTTGTAACAGCGAATCACTCCTCCGAGAAAATATAACCCACTTTTCTTGTGTTGTTAAATCCTACCAATCGATTCTATCTGTGATTGCACACAGGTTTGTTTTAATTGAATCGTGATTATATTTTAAATAATTGGCGCGTTTGTTATGTCTCTTTCGCTCTTACATCAGTAAAACGCTGCCGACGACTGGTATAATATTTACTTATTGGCTTTAATCAAACGTTTAATTGCAAAGAAAGTTCACACGCATTCAGCGTTCATCCTGAAATTGCCTGCCCTGATAGGATGCGATCAGTCTCGGTCAGACTTAAGGTGCCCATTGTCACCTTGCACCAGTCACAAGGCAAGTCCTCGTGTGACCCCGCTGATCCACACAGTCACAGAGTAAAATATCACAGAGACAGGATCACTGTCCAAACTCATCCACACAGTCACAGAGTAAAATATCACAGAGACAGGATCACTGTCCAAACTACCACCACACAGTCACAGAGCAAAATATCACAGAGACAGGGTCACTGTCCAAACTCATCCACACAGTCACAGAGTAAAATATCATAGAGACAGGATCACTGTCCAAACTCACCCACACAGTCACAGAGTAAAATATCACAGAGACAGGATCACTGTCCAAACTGATCCACACAGTCACAGAGTAAAATATCACAGAGACAGGGTCACTGTCCAAACTGATCCACACAGTCACAGAGCAAAATATCACAGAGACAGGATCACTGTCCAAACTGATCCACACAGTCACAGAGTAAAATATCACAGAGACAGGATCACTGTCCAAACTGATCCACACAGTCACAGAGTAAAATATCACAGAGACAGGATCACTGTCCAAACTGATCCACACACTCACAGAGCAAAATATCACAGAGACAGGATCACTGTCCAAACTGATCCACACAGTCACAGAGTAAAATATCACAGAGACAGGATCACTGTCCAAACTGATCCACACAGTCACAGAGTAAAATATCACAGAGACAGGATCACTGTCCAAACTGATCCACACAGTCACAGAGTAAAATATCACAGAGACAGGATCACTGTCCAAACTGATCCACACAGTCAGGAGCAAAATATCACAGAGACAGGATCACTGTCCAAACTGATCCACACAGTCACAGAGTAAAATATCACAGAGACAGGATCACTGTCCAAACTGATCCACACAGTCACAGAGTAAAATATCACAGAGACAGGATCACTGTCCAAACTGATCCACACAGTCACAGAGTAAAATATCACAGAGACAGGGTCTTTGTCCAAACTGATCCACACAGTCACAGAGTAAAATATCACAGAGACAGGGTCTTTGTCCAAACTGATCCACACAGTCACAGAGCAAAATATCACAGAGACAGGATCACTGTCCAAACTGATCCACACAGTCACAGAGTAAAATATCACAGAGACAGGATCACTGTCCAAACTGATCCACACAGTCACAGAGTAAAATATCACAGAGACAGGATCACTGTCCAAACTGATCCACACAGTCACAGAGTAAAATATCACAGAGACAGGATCACTGTCCAAACTGATCCACACAGTCACAGAGTAAAATATCACAGAGACAGTATCACTGTCCAAACTGATCCACACAGTCACAGAGTAAAATATCACAGAGACAGGATCACTGTCCAAAATGATCCACACAGTCACAGAGCAAAATATCACAGAGACAGGATCACTGTCCGAACTGATCCACACAGTCACAGAGCAAAATATCACAGAGAAAGGATCACTGTCCGAACTGATCCACACAGTCACAGATTAAAATATCACAGAGACAGGATCACTGTCCAAACTCATCCACACAGTCACAGAGCAAAATATCACAGAGACAGGGTCTTTGTCCGAACTGATCCACACAGTCACAGAGCAAAATATCACAGCGACAGGATCACTGTCCGAACTGATCCACACAGTCACAGAGTAAAATATCACAGAGACAGGGTCACTGTCCAAACTGATCCACACAGTCACAGAGTAAAATATCACAGAGACAGGATCACTGTCCAAACTGATCCACACAGTCACAGAGCAAAATATCACAGAGACAGGATCACTGTCCAAACTCACCCACACAGTCACAGAGTAAAATATCACAGAGACAGCATCACTGTCCAAACTGATCCACACAGTCACAGAGTAAAATATCACAGAGACAGGGTCTTTGTCCAAACTGATCCACACAGTCACAGAGTAAAATATCACAGAGACAGGATCACTGTCCAAACTGATCCACACAGTCACAGAGTAAAATATCACAGAGACAGGATCACTGTCCAAACTGATCCACACAGTCACAGAGTAAAATATCACAGAGACAGGATCACTGTCCAAACTGATCCACACAGTCACAGAGCAAAATATCACAGAGACAGGATCACTGTCCAAACTGATCCACACAGTCACAGAGTAAAATATCACAGAGACAGGATCACTGTCCAAACTGATCCACACAGTCACAGAGTAAAATATCACAGAGACAGGGTCTTTGTCCAAACTGATTCACACAGTCACAGAGTAAAATATCACAGAGACAGGATCACTGTCCAAACTGATCCACACAGTCACAGAGTAAAATATCACAGAGACAGGATCACTGTCCAAACTGATCCACACAGTCACAGAGTAAAATATCACAGAGACAGGATCACTGTCCAAACTGATCCACACAGTCACAGAGCAAAATATCACAGAGGCAGGGTCACTGTCCAAACTGATCCACACAGTCACAGAGTAAAATATCACAGAGACAGGATCACTGTCCAAACTGATCCACACAGTCACAGAGCAAAATATCACAGAGACAGGATCACTGTCCGAACTGATCCACACAGTCACAGATAAAATATCACAGAGACAGGGTCTTTGTCCAAACTCATCCATACAGTCACAGAGTAAAATATCACAGAGACAGGGTCACTGTCCAAACTGATCCACACAGTCACAGAGTAAAATATCACAGAGACAGGATCACTGTCCAAACTGATCCACACAGTCACAGAGCAAAATATCACAGAGACAGGGTCTTTGTCCAAACTGATCCACACAGTCACAGAGCAAAATATCACAGAGACAGGATCACTGTCCAAACTGATCCACACAGTCACAGAGCAAAATATCACAGAGGCAGGGTCACTGTCCAAACTGATCCACACAGTCACAGAGTAAAATATCACAGAGACAGGATCACTGTCCAAACTGATCCACACAGTCACAGAGCAAAATATCACAGAGACAGGATCACTGTCCGAACTGATCCACACAGTCACAGAGCAAAATATCACAGAGAAAGGATCACTGTCCGAACTGATCCACACAGTCACAGATTAAAATATCACAGAGACAGGATCACTGTCCAAACTCATCCACACAGTCACAGAGTAATATATCACTGAGACAGGTTCACTGTCCAAACTGATCCACACAGTAACAGAGTAAAATATCACAGAGACAGGGTCACTGTCCAAACTGATCCACACTGTAATAGAGTAAAATATCACAGAGACAGGATCACTGTCCAAACTGATCCACACACAGTCACAGAGCAAAATATCACAGAGACAGGATCACTGTCCGAACTGATCCACACAGTCACAGAGCAAAATATCACAGAGAAAGGATCACTGTCCGAACTGATCCACACAGTCACAGATAAAATATCACAGAGACAGGGTCTTTGTCCAAACTCATCCATACAGTCACAGAGTAAAATATCACAGAGACAGGGTCACTGTCCAAACTGATCCACACAGTCACAGAGTAAAATATCACAGAGACAGGATCACTGTCCAAACTGATCCACACAGTCACAGAGCAAAATATCACAGAGACAGGGTCTTTGTCCAAACTGATCCACACAGTCACAGAGCAAAATATCACAGAGACAGGATCACTGTCCAAACTGATCCACACAGTCACAGAGTAAAATATCACAGAGACAGGATCACTGTCCTTACTGATCCACACAGTCACAGATAAAATATCACAGAGACAGGGTCTTTGTCCAAACTCATCCATACAGTCACAGAGTAAAATATCACAGAGACAGGGTCACTGTCCAAACTGATCCACACAGTCACAGAGTAAAATATCACAGAGACAGGATCACTGTCCAAACTGATCCACACAGTCACAGAGCAAAATATCACAGAGACAGGGTCTTTGTCCAAACTGATCCACACAGTCACAGAGCAAAATATCACAGAGACAGGATCACTGTCCAAACTGATCCACACAGTCACAGAGTAAAATATCACAGAGACAGGATCACTGTCCAAACTGATCCACACAGTCACAGAGTAAAATATCACAGAGACAGGATCACTGTCCTTACTGATCCACACAGTCAGAGAGTAAAATATCACAGAGACAGGATCACTGTCCAAACTGATCCACACAGTCACAGAGTAAAATATCACAGAGACAGGATCACTGTCCAAACTGATCCACACAGTCACAGAGTAAAGTATCACAGAGACAGGATCACTGTCCAAACTGATCCACACAGTCACAGAGCAAAATATCACAGAGACGGGATCACTGTCCAAACTGATCCACACAGTCACAGAGTAAAATATCACAGAGACAGGATCACTGTCCAAACTGATCCACACAGTCACAGAGTAAAATATCACAGAGACAGGATCACTGTCTAAACTGATCCACACAGTCACAGAGCAAAATATCACAGGGACAGGATCACTGTCCAAACTCACCCACACAGTCACAGAGTAAAATATCACAGAGACAGGATCACTGTCCAAACTGATCCACACAGTCACAGAGTAAAATATCACAGAGACAGGATCACTGTCCAAACTGATCCACACTGTCACAGAGTAAAATATCACAGAGACAGGGTCATTGTCCAAACTCATCCATACAGTCACAGAGTAAAATATCACAGAGACAGGGTCATTGTCCAAACTCATCCATACAGTCACAGAGCAAAATATCACAGAGACAGGGTCACTGACCAAACTGATCCACACAGTCACAGAGTAAAATATCACAGAGACAGGATCACATTCCAAACTCATCCACACAGTCACAGAGCAAAATATCACAGAGACAGGATCACATTCCAAACTCATCCATACAGTCACAGAGTAAATTATCACAGAGACAGGATCACTGTCCAAACTGATCCACACAGTCACAGAGTAAAATATCACAGAGACAGGGTCTTTGTCGAAACTCATCCATACAGTCACAGAGCAAAATATCACAGAAACAGGGTCACTGTCCAAACTGATCCACACAGTCACAGAATAAAATATCACAGAGACAGGATCACTGTCCAAACTGATCCACACAGTCACAGAGTAAAGTATCACAGAGACAGGATCACTGTCCAAACTGATCCACACAGTCACAGAGCAAAATATCACAGAGACGGGATCACTGTCCAAACTGATCCACACAGTCACAGACTAAAATATCACAGAGACAGGATCACTGTCCAAACTGATCCACACAGTCACAGAGTAAAATATCACAGAGACAGGATCACTGTCTAAACTGATCCACACAGTCACAGAGCAAAATATCACAGAGACAGGATCACTGTCCAAACTCACCCACACAGTCACAGAGTAAAATATCACAGAGACAGCATCACTGTCCAAACTGATCCACACAGTCACAGATTAAAATATCACAGAGACAGGATCACTGTCCAAACTGATCCACACAGTCACAGAGTAAAATATCACAGAGACAGGATCACTGTCCAAACTGATCCACACAGTCACAGAGCAAAATATCACAGAGACAGGGTCACTGTCCAAACTGATCCACACAGTCACAGAGTAAAATATCACAGAGACAGGATCACTGTCCAAACTGATCCACACAGTCACAGAGTAAAATATCACAGAGACAGGATCACTGTCCAAACTGATCCACACAATCACAGAGTAAAATATCACAGAGACAGGGTCTTTGTCCAAACTCATCCATACAGTCACAGAGCAAAATATCACAGAGACAGGGTCACTCTCCAAACTCATCCACACAGTCTCAGAGCAAAATATCACAGAGACAGGGTCTTTGTCCAAACTGATCCACACAGTCACAGAGCAAAATATCACAGAGACAGGGTCACTGACCAAACTGATCCACACAGTCACAGAGTAAAATATCACAGAGACAGGATCACATTCCAAACTCATCCACACAGTCACAGAGCAAAATATCACAGAGACAGGATCACATTCCAAACTCATCCATACAGTCACAGAGTAAAATATCACAGAGACAGGATCACTGTCCAAACTGATCCACACAGTCACAGAGTAAAATATCACAGAGACAGGGTCTTTGTCGAAACTCATCCATACAGTCACAGAGCAAAATATCACAGAAACAGGGTCACTGTCCAAACTGATCCACACAGTCACAGAGTAAAATATCACAGAGACAGGGTCTTTGTCCAACCTCATCCACACAGTCACAGAGTAAAATATCACAGAGACATGGTCTTTGTCTAAACTCATCCATACAGTCACAGAGCAAAATATCACAGAAACAGGGTCACTGTCCGAACTGATCCACACAGTCACAGAGTAAAATATCACAGAGACAGGGTCTTTATCCAAACTCATCCACACAGTCACAGAGCAAAATATCACAGAGACAGGATCACTGTCCAAACTCATCCACACAGTCACAGAGCAAAATATCACAGAGACAGGGTCTTTGTCCAAACTGATCCACACAGTCACAGAGCAAAATATCACAGAGACAGGGTCTTTGTCCAAACTCATCCATACAGTCACAGAGCAAAATATCACAGAGACAGGGTCACTGTCCAAACTCATCCACACAGTCACAGAGCAAAATATCACAGAGACAGGGTCTTTGTCCAAACTGATCCACACAGTCACAGAGCAAAATATCACAGAGACAGGGTCTTTATCCAAACTCATCCACACAGGCACACAGTAAAATATCACAGAGACAGGGTATTTGTCCAAACTCATCCACACAGTCACAGAGTAAAATATCACAGAGATAGGGTCTTTGTTCAAACTCATCCACACAGTCACAGAGTAAAATATCACATAGACAGGGTCTTTGTCCAAGCTTCCATATTGTCACAGTGCAGTGTATCGCGGAGAATGGCTCTTTGAACCAATTCATCTATGCCAACCAAGGCGTCAATATAATATAATCCCATTTGACCGTATCTGGCCCACATCTCCCTGAGCCATTCGTACTATGTAGCTGTCTAATTGTCATTTGAATATTGCTATTTTGCTTGCTTTAGCCACTTCCTTCCAGTAAGTCGTTCCAAAGACGTACGGCCCTCCACGTGAGAAATGTTCCTCAGCTCATTGACCTCTCAAGTTAAACCTGTGTTCTCAAGTTTTTGAATTCCTTTCCCTGAGTAAAGTTACAATGCCCATCGTGATGTTCTATAGATCTGTAATGCTGACCGCCTACGATCCGAGCAATACAGTTCTACGAAACACAAGCTCCGCCTGTATCTCATGCCCCTGATTCCTGGCAAAATATCTGGAAACCTTTTTTTTCATTCAGTCAATGGCATTTTTTAATTTAAAAATTCATTGTAATCTTGATATAAAAGTATGTCTGTGTCACCATATACAATCCCGAGATTCAATTTTTCGCTGGCATATGCAGTAAGTCCAAGAAACACAATGAAATCAATGTAAGGCCGCTCCCAACAGGAAGGAAAAACAGCCGACGTGCAGAAAACTAAAAACTTTGCAAATACAAATGTAATAATAATAATATTTAGTACTTTCTAAGGATATAACCATGTATTTTG
This sequence comes from Hypanus sabinus, assembly GCF_030144855.1. Classification (NCBI taxonomy): domain Eukaryota; kingdom Metazoa; phylum Chordata; class Chondrichthyes; order Myliobatiformes; family Dasyatidae; genus Hypanus; species Hypanus sabinus. The sequence continues at coordinate 665,115 of NW_026780120.1, forward strand.
GACTGGAAAAGTGCAGAGCATTAAAATTAACGAAAGTATTTCATGACCTCCCTTTTAACGTAGTTAATAATCATTTTACTTACCTAAGAATTACAGCAACAAGGAACTTCAAGAATCTTATTCGAGAAAATGATGCTATTTTAAAAAATTCTACAAAACAGAGTTTGACACTATGGTCACCCTTATCTATGTCTCTGCTAGGTCGAATTAATGTTATTAAAACGTATATCCTTCCTAAATTTTTATACTTCAGCCTTCACCGATTTTATTACTAAAGCTTGTTTGACTCGTTAGATTCAATAGTTTTGCCCTATCTATGGAAGGGCAAACGTTCTAGACTTAATAAAGCTTACTTCCAAAAATCTAAAAAAGAAGGTGGTATGGCTTTAACTAACTTCCGTTAATATAATTGGGCAGCTAATATTCGCTGTCTTACTTTTCGGTCCTTTTTTCATAATCAGTCTGACTGTCCAAAATGGTTGGTAATGGAGTTGAACTCTACAAAGGATCTCGCTATTTCTGCACTTTTTGAATCTGCACTTCCTTGTCGCTTGCCTAGATTAATTGTTATTCCTCTTATTAGACATTCTCTGCGAATATGGGCTCAGTTTAGAAAACTTAACGGCCTTTCTGGTTTATCTCTCTCTAGCCCTATCTTACATAATCATCTTTCCCTACCTTCTATGCAAGACTCAACATTCATGATTGGTATAGAATGGGCATTATGCGCTTTGAAGATCTTTTCATAGATAACCGTTTTGCAACTTCTCAACAACTGTCTGTAAAGTTGAATCTACCTAAGACCTTCAAATGCCTTCAAATATTTAAATACCTTCAAATGAGACATTTCATTAATCCTTTACTATCTAAGTTGCATGGGATGCCCGGGAAAAAAATGTTTTGGGCCTGTTTCTTTGTATTAATCCATTGAGTAATGGCTAAATATATTTTATTCGTGAGAAGTTAATGACCTTGAGGCGTGCCTCTTTTGATAAAACTAGATCTGCTTGGGAGCATGATTTAAATATTTCTTTATCTAATGCAGCCTGGTATTCAATTCTTAAGTCATTTAATTCAACCTCTTTATGTGTTTTTACAGTTTAATGTTGTACATACGGCTCACATGTCCAAAACAATTGTAACAGTTTATCCTGACATTAGTCCTGCTTGTGACAAGTGTAAAGGGGGGCGAGGCTTCTCTTGTCTATATGTGCTGGGCTTGTCCTGTTCTGGAGAAATTCTGGAGAGACGTCTTTTTATCTTTTTTGATGGTTTCATCATTTTATCTTTATCCCATACTCTTAATTGCCAATTAGAATCTAATTTTCTGATTGCCCTTTTTGATACCTTCGGTGAGATAGTTATGCATTTGAGTCCGACTAAACGCTGAACATTATCTTTTGCCTCTCTTTTGGCTGGACGCTTAGTTCTCCTTATGTGGAGAGATGTTGCCCATGCTCAATGGCTTAATGATACTATGTCGTGTGTAGACCTTGAAAAAATTAATTATTCACTTCTCAATTGGGACATAAAGTTTCAAAAGGTGTTGGGACCTTTTCTTGAATACTTTCATAACTCCCCTTTAGATTAAGTTTATTCTTTTTAATCCTTTACTTTCAGCTTTTCAGCTCTATGTAAGTTTTAAGGTTTCCTTTCGATGTGAATTGCATTAAAGTATTAGGTATTATCATTCTTATTTTTATTTATATTTACAGCTGTATGAGGTCGAACGCTCCGATTTTTTTTACATATTGTAATGGTTGGCCTGGAGATTTATAGTGGGAGGATGGAGAGGATACTAATTTTATATGATTTTATTCTGGGTGCTGTTTCCTTAATGTTATGAATTACATAATTAATACGCTTATTTTGCACTGTATTGATCTTCACCGTAGTTTTTTTGTTTCTTGTTGGTTTGTAGAAATGCACAAAAAATTAATTAAAAAACGAAAGATGTAAAAGAGCTAACAGAATACACAAAAGAGCAGCGGGACACAACACAACCGATGAGTGACCATGAAACATAGACGTATCTGGGATATCAACAAGCAAAGAAAATAGATCACCGTACGATGATGGGAGAACCTTCGACAGAATTTACTTCAAGTCTTAAGCAAACCTGCCAAACAGAGCTCAATGTTAAAGATATCACCAAGATAAAAAAACACATTCACTGTACCCATATTAAACGCGCTCTTTTGGCATTGTTATGAACAGTCCTTATGGACAATGGGGTACAAAGTTAACCATTCCCCGCCCCCATGAAACACGAACTATTACTGTTGCTATGCTGACCATGAGAAAGAGAGACGGAAAAACAAGCAAGAACATCGGCGACGGATAAGAGAGAGAGGGAAGTTGCTGATTAAATTTACTGCTTCGCTGCAAGGACAATAGCTTGCTCATAAACATTCCTCAGTGGACTGAAGGAGCGGCCTTATTTGATGGACACAGTCATTCAGGAGTGATGGATAACCGAGTCCCCGTGAGTAGGGATAAAAGACAGATCTAGAGAGAAACCCTCCAGACACCCCAGTGGACACTGATTGAGTGTTGGAACCCACAAGAAAGGTGGGGGCTTCGAAGACCGAACCAGGAGGTCAGTCATTAAAGCTATCAGTGAGAAAGCAGGGCCGGTGTGCGTGTCCACTCATGCCAGAGTGACGAGTACACCATAGAAGAACGGTCTATCAGAAGGACAAAGAGGTCAAAACTGAGTGACCACACAGATACGACGGATTAGGAAAACAAAGGAAGGTTTGCCTGACTGTAGCTGTTACATCTCGCTCTCTCTCTCTCTCTCTCTCTCTCTCTCTCTCTCTCTCTCTCTCTCTCTCTCTCTCTCTCTCTCTCTCTCTCTCTCTCTACAACGATTACAATACAAAAACTATATCTATATCAGCACTCATGAAATGAACTGAACTTTATACTTTTCTATGACAATTTATTTACCCCTAGACATCGATGGAGCTTGTTTATTATTGATTTATTATTATTTCTACCCTTTCAAGTTTATTACTCCTAACTGGTTTTATATGTATATTTGCATTATTGTTATGGTTTTGCTTATTTTTTTATTAATCAACACCTTTAGTATACTACCACCAGACTCCAACGTATTCTGCTTTCTCTGCTGGTTAGGCACCCAGTTACGGGTACGTAACAGTATAAGGACTTGGTTCGAGTGCAATCTGGAAAATTAACAAAGAAAAGTAAGAGACTCATCCAGAAAGTCATGAGGCATGGGATAAGTGCAACCTTGGCTGTTTGGATAAAATAATTTCTTAAAGGAAGAAAGCAGAAGCTAATTGTGGAAGGAAAGTATTCTGCCTGGAGGTCGGTGACTAGTGGAGTGTCGCAGGGATCTGTCCTGGGACCCCTGCTTTTTGTGATTTTTATAAATGACTTGGATATAGAGGGGGAAGAATGTCTGAGTAAGTTTGCGATGACACGAAGATTACAGGAGTTGTGGATGGAGAGTTGGGCAGAAAAATGGCAGCTGGAGTTCAATCCGGAAAAGTGTGAGGTGATGCATTTTGGAAGGACAAACCAGAAGACTGAGTACAGGATTAATTGTCAGTTACTTAAGAGTTTGGATGAACAAAGGGACGTTGGTGTTCAAATCCATACATCCCTTAAGGTTGCTGCACAGTTTGATAGGGTAGTTATGAAGGCCTATGGGATGCTAGGCTTCATTAACAGGGGAATTGAGTTCCAGACTAGAGAGGTCATGTTGCAACTCTACAAATCTCTGGTGAGACCGCACGTAGAGTATTGTGTTCAATTCTGGTCACCTCATTATAAGAAGGATGTGGAAGCTAAGGACAGGGTGCAGAGGAGATTTAGCAGGATGTTGCCTGGTTTGGAGATCAAGTCATATAAAGCAAGGTTAGCTGAGCTGGGACTTTGCTCTTTGGAGTGTAGAAGAATGAGAGGGGACTTGATAGAGTTCTACAAGATTATGAGAGGCATAGATAGATTGCATAGTCAGTACCTGTTTCCCAGGGCACCTATAGCAAACACCAGATGGTATATGGACAAAATTAAGGGAGGGAAGTTTAGGGGAGACATCAGGGGTAATTGTTTTACACAGAGGGTTGTGAGTGCCTGGAATGACTTGCCAGAGATGGTGGTGAAGGCTAAAACATTAGAGGTATTTATGAGCCTCTTGGACAGGTGCATAGATAGGGCTGAATGGCCTGTACTGTGCTGTAGTGTTCTGTGGTTTGGTTGCTCTTACTCGAGAAAAAAAAACTGAACCTCATGAGTTAAGGCATATTAGTCAGCTAACCTAGCAGACTCTGTCAGGATCGCAGCCACTTTTTCGTTTAATTACGTCTTTATGTTATCAGGGATACAGTTTTTAGATTCTTCAATCAACATCAACTTTATTAAGTCTTTAATATCCTTATTCGACCCTTTTGAGGTTCGTCAATGATTAAAGTACACCCGATATTCATGGGCAAACTCCACATAGATTTGATTCCAAAGCTTCCTCAGATCTTCGATTTTTTGTCTGTACGCCTCCAGAACCAGCTCCTGAACCTTAAGCACAGCATCTTTCATTGTGTCAGACTGTGTTCAAGGGTCAAGGCAAAATACGCCGGCTGAGCCTTCCCCTTCATCACACTTTGTAACAGGAGAGCCCGCTGATCCCTCGGCCATTTCCGATTCTGCAGGAAATACCTATCGAGTTCGGCTACATCAAATGGTGGTACGAACTTATTTTCTTGGCTGACATTAAAACGGTACCATTAGCTCATTATAACTACCTAGCACTTGACATCCTCGTTGCATACTCTCCCCCTCGAACTCCCTCTGCTTCTCTGCCTCTTCTCTCAGTTTATCTGCCTCCCTAGCCTCGTGTTCCCTCTGCTTTTCTGCTTCGTCCGCTGTTTTAGTTACTGTCATAATTGGGGCGTTGGGAATGGACCCAAATGCAAGACACAGACACAGAACTGCCAAAAACTGGACTAGGCGTGAGAAGGAAGCAGGGGAAGTGAGGATTAAAAGAGGCTGGACATGACGCAGGCCCCGGACGAGACAAGGATTCCGGGCCTGGGCTACGACCTGACTAGGATAGGGAACCAGGACATGGAACTGGGGACTAGGAGCCTGGGCTTAGACACCGAGCCAGAGACTGGACAAGGGCCCAGAACCTGGGTCTTGACTCGGGCTCGGACTCTAGGTCCCGGCGAGGACAAAACATGGCTACAGGACGAGGAAAGGCACAAGGCTGGGCGTGAGACTCCTGGTCCGGACAAGGGAACCTCAGCACAGGACGAGGGAATCCCAGAACCGGGCTGGGCAAGGTACTCCTGTGCTGGGCTAGGCATGTGGACAAGACGAAAACACAGAGCCTTGGTCGAGGGAGAGACAACAGGACTGGACGTGAGACTCCTGGACAAGAGAAACCCTGCACAGGACGGAGGAATCCCAGCACCGGGCTGGGCAACGTATTCCTGTGCTGGGCGAGGCATGTGGACATGACGAGAACCCACAGCCTTGGTCGAGGGAGAAACAGGAACATGGAACACAGAGCCAGGACTCCTCCTTGGGTACGGGAGTAGAGGGGGACTCATTACTCAGAATGCTGAACACGACGAGACAGTTCCCAACACTAGGTAGCGGCAAACGGCCGGAGCTACCTAGCGAAGGCGTGGACAGAGACAGACAGTTCCAAACAGGGCAAGGCTCCCGGCAGAGGCGAGGCGCGGCAAGGCTGCAGGCAGAGGCGAGGCGAGGCAAGGCTCCAGGCAGAAGCAAGGCCAGGCGAGGCAAGGCTACAGGCAGAAAGGTGACGAGAATACGTACAGACAAGGGGTTTGAACAGGAACAATCCAGCAGCTAGAAGCTGAATCCTGAAGCTAATTATAAGGCCAGCCCAAACAGGAATCAGCTGCCTCAACAGAAACTGGGGAAACCCGGAAAACCTTGAATAAGGAACATGGACCGGACAGTGAAACGGAATGCGGATTTCACGGACTGAACCATGACAGTTACAACTAATGCTCACACTTCATTTTTGCTACCTGAAGCTGAAGCTCAGTAGGTTTACCTTCAACAAACATTTCTAACACATGCTCTTCGAACTTCCCCGTGGATATATAATACTGTGTTATTAAAGTCTGCATCTGAACGTTCTTCATTCTAGTAGTCACCTTAACATTTAACTTCTGAGCAATTCCCAACCGCAGATCCCACTTAGCATCATCCAACGCCTCAAGGGTTGGTTCTGCCAAAAACTTACTAACCTCAAACACCACTTCCGCTGATATTCCACTCAAACAAATTAAAAAGGTTTTTCCTGAATCAGATCAACCAATAAACACTCAATTAAGCCCCCAAGAAATTTTAGAATGGCTCCCACCATTATTTTCCAAATCCCGGACGAGCCCCCAATTTTCTTACGTACCCCGTAACGGATTAAAAGTGAAATGGAACACACCTGGAGTCTGAGTCTTCTGTTAACAAACACTATTTTATTAGTATCTACGTAATAAAGTAATATAAAGCATGATAAGGCAAACAGGTTAGCCGAGTTTATGCATATATAAACGAGTAAGTAAAGTTCCCAAACTCCTCCAAGCTCAGGTGGTAAATGACACAGTCTCACGATGGTATAGGTATGAAGTCAGTTCAGTTCGTGATATTGAGTTGAGTAGATTGAGCAGAGAGAGAGGGGGGGGGTGATTTGTTTTCCCAGTGTGCCGATGCTATCAAATCTTCCCATTGTCCTCCGAAGTCACTGTTAAAGTCAGCGACTGCGACAACAAAAAAGAGAGTGCCGTTTGTATACAGTGAAGCTATCAACCCAGGGAAGGGAAGGTAGATAGCCTTCCACCGCTTCCCCTCTTCCACACTGTGAGCAAAACCCACCCTTTTCGTGGGCACACAAAGCTCATCCAGTGCTCGTGTCTTGATGAGTACCTTGGTGTGTACCTTGATGAGTATGCCTCAGCTATCATGGACTTTATCTGGAAATGCACGGAGGACTGTGCAAGACGATCCAGGTATTCCCTAACTGGAAAAGTTGGATGAATTATAAGGTCCAGTCCCTTTTGAAGGTGAGAGCTGCGGCTATTAGGTCCGGAGATACCAGTTGCTACATGGAATCCAGGCGTGAACGCTGGAAAGCCATTAAGGGCGCCAGGAGGCAATATCGAGCCAAGTTGGAAGCCCAGACTAACCAGAGGAATGCCAGTAGGGTCTAAATAAGGTCACTGGGCGCACAGAAAATGCTGGGAATATCAATAACTGTAGCGCGCCTCTTCCTGACGAACTTAACGTATTCTACACAAGATTCGTCCCATCTGGATGAACCGGACCTGGCGGCATCATGATTCATCGTCTCCGAGGAAGACTTTAGAACAGCCTTCCGGAAGAAAAATCCAAGGAAGGCGACGGGCTCAAATGGCGTCTCGGGACGGGTTCTCCGGGCCTCTGCAAGCGAGCTAGCTGGAGTGTTTGCTGACCCTCGTGTTTTAAGAAGGCAACGATAATACCGGTGACGAAGAAAAGCAAGGTGGCATGCCCGAATGACTACCGACCTGTGGCTCTAACATCAATTGCTATGAAGTGTTTCGAGAGATTTGTTATGGCACACATTAACCATGACCTACCGGTCAGCCTCGATGGTTTGCAGATCGCCTACGGGAGTAACAGGTCAACGGCAGATGCCATCTCTCTGGCACTACATTCCTCCTTAGAACACCTGGAGAATAAAGACGCATTTGTAAGGCTCCTTTCCATCGACGACAGCTCTGCCTTTAATGCCATCATTCCAAATAAACTGATTCCTAAACTCCGGAACCTGGGTCTTAGCACTCGGATCTGCAGCTGGATCTTCAACTTCCTCACAGACAGGACCCAGGCTGTAAAAATAGGGAACAGGCTCCCCTCTACAATCACTCTGAGCACCGGTGCCCCACAAAGCTGTGTACTCAGCCCCCTGCTGTACTCACTGTACACCCATGACTGTGCAGCCAAGTTTCCATAAAATTCAATATATAAGATTGCTGATGACACCACAATTGTAGACCGTATCTTGGGTAATAATGAGTCTGAGTACAGAGAGGAAATTAAGTACCTGGTGGCATGTTGCGAAGACAATAACCTATCCCTCAATGTCAGCAAGATGAAGGAATTGGTTGTTGACTTCAGAAGGAGTAGAGGTCCGCACAACCCCATCTACATCGGTGGTGCACAGGTGGAATAGGTCCAAAGCTTTAAGTTCCTCGGGGTGAATATCACAAAAGACCTGACTTGGTCTAACCAAGCAAAGTCCACTGCCAAGAAGGTCCACCAGCGCCTTTACGTCCTGAGAAAGCTGAAGAAATTTGGCCTGTCCCCTAAAACCCTCACTAATTTGTATAGATGCACCGTAGAAAACATTCTTCTCGGGTGCATCACAACCTGGTATGGAAGTTGTCCTGGGCAAGACAGAAAGAAGCTGTAGAAGATCGTTAAAATAGTCCAGCACATCACACAAACCGATCTCCCATCCTTGGACTCACTTTACACCGTACGCTGTCGGAGCAGTGCTGCCAGGATAATCAAGGACAAGACCCACCCAGCCAAAACACTTTTTCTCCCACTTCCCTCTGGGAGAAGTTTCAGGAGCATGAAGATTCGAACGGCAGATTTGGGAACAGCTTCATTCCAACTGTGATAAGACTGCTGAACAAATCCTTACCCGGGTCTGGGCCTTACCTTCAAAATATCCGGACCTGACTTGCACTACCTTACTTTTCCTTTTTTATTTTCTAATTATGATTTATAATTTAATTTTTTCTTATATTTATTTCGATTTGTACTTCAAGAAACGCAAAGCGCAGAAACAAATATCACTGTGATGATTGTACGCTCTAGTATCAATTGTTTGTTGACAATAAAGTAAATAAAAGCAAAGTAAGTCTCTGTATTTCTGCGTATCTTCCGTGTGTCTGTCTAAAATGCAAGCTGGCCTTGTATTTATCTAAACATGTTGAACATGTTTAAACATGTCTAAACATGTTACAGAGCTCCGCCCTTCAGTTTCCATAGCAGCTCACGAACTGTTCGTTACTCTCTCTCTCTCTCTCTCTCTCTCTCTCTCTCTCTCTCTCTCTCTCTCTCTCTGAATCAGCAGCATGCCCTCTCTCTCTTTAAAAGAACTGCTGGTGACTTCCGGTGGTTGTAATGGAGTAGGTTGCCCCAACTACGTGCTCCGAAATTATTTGCTTACTTTGCTGTTTAAACCTATTTCGGTGAGAGAAACATGAGCAGAAAGCTGTCAAAAAGAGAGACTACTTTAGAGACTTTGACTGAAATGATACAACAAATGTCACAGAAACTCGAAAAATTGGATAAACTGGATGACTTGGAATCCAAGTTTGATTTGTTACAGAATTCCTTCGACCTGGTTAAATCTAAACTGAAAACGCTTAATCGGAAACTTGGAAGTCTATAGCAGACTGTGAATGACCGCGAAATTCGTATTAAGCTGCACGAAGAATCTCTGCCGGTGTTGCAGAAGGATACCGAAGGTTTCAAGAAAATTTCTAAGGAACAACTTAAAAAATACGACGCGTTACTGAAGAAACCAGGAACAGAAGGTGCAATATCAGAATTCCTGGACTTCCTAAAAACTGGAGGGTAATCAGCCTATCGATTTTTGTGCTCAAATGCTGAAAGATTTATTCCCTGATATCGGAACTACCAATATTTGAGCGCGTTCACCGAGTTACCCCGCCTAATTGGGATACTGCCAAACCTCGCTCTATTATCATTCGCTGTTATGACCATCAGATTAAAGAACAGATCCTTCGTGAATCAAGGAAGAAACGTATATTACAATTTCATGATCAACAGTCTTGGATCGTTCAAGATTATCCACCGGAAGTTGTAAGAGCTAGACAGGCTTCTAAAGAGGTCATGTCTGATCTTTTAAAGCTTGGCTGTCGCCTTTCTCTCAGATCCGTGTGAACTCAAGGTTACTACGTCTGAAAATAAGGTTTCTTGGTTTACGAAGCCTGAAGAAGCTAAGAAACTTTTACAAAGTCTCCATCCTTAAATTCAACTTTGAGTTGTTTTATGTTAAATGTTTTAATTTCAGGTGTTCGATCAGGTAATTGGCGTTTTGTTGACAACAAGGTTTCTTGGTTTTACGAAGTCTTAATCATTTGTTTGACTAAGTAATTCGCGCCTAGTTATCTTTCAAACTATGCAAAATATGCAGGCAGACTGCATCCATTTTCTCTTTTGTTGTTTTTCGCAGCTCTTTTTAAACAATACTTTATATTCTCTCAGTGTTATGTAGGAAGCTATCTAAACCGCTTCCCTTTTTAATTATCTTCTATTTGTTTCTTTACTCTTTTTTTGCACCCGGAGTATATGTTGTTTTACTTATTGATTTTCCATATTTGATTTTCCTTATCTGTCTTTCCTTTTTTACTGAGACTAATACTTATATTTTCCCATGGTTTTTTTAACGTAATTAGCAAACTTATTTACTTTGATTTTTTTTTTGTGTGTATGTATATATATATATATATATATATATATATATATATATATATATATATATATATATATATATATATATATATTTACAATCGTCTGTTCAGCGCAGCTATACAAATATATTTTCTGTAGCCACCGGCGTTTTGGGTTGGGAACGTTAGAATTAGTCTTCAGCCTCCCTTGGCTGATTTCTATCTTTGGGGGGAGGAAGGGGGGAAATGGGTTCTTCTATAAAGCTGATTGGATGTTTTTACTGTTTTATTTATTCACTATCTGCATGTCTGTGATTACCTTTTTTACATTACTAAAGGATACTTGATGGATTCTTTTATTAATATTGTAACGTTCTCCTTCGGGTGTAACGAACGCCGAATTTAACGTCCGGATAAACCACAGCCAATGCAAACCAGATCGCAGTAAGATTAACCATTTACTGTTCACTCTTCACATTAACATATGGTGAAAACTGTTGATAAAACAATACAAGATTGATACAGTATTTGTTCCTTCCTTAATATCACGTGTCAAGTGTAAATACTTGCAAAGTACATTACACTAAGGTGCAGTATACAGGGAGAGTTTACCTGCTCCATTGACTACTTTAAATACACTTCCATGCAAACTATCCGCGACTCTTTAACTAACGAAAGCATAAACATTATCTACCGTCGTTACTTCTAACAGGATCGGCATTAACATCTTAGTTCAATATATCGATTATCTATTAACTTACAGCGTTGCTCTCACTGTGATTTCTCATGCCTGCAAAACTGCTTCTGCTCAGGTGTGCCTCGTGGTGAGCCCCCACCCTCGCGCTAATTTCAAACCGGTGTTTTCCCACAAGACGCGGCTAAACCGGATGTGACGTCATCGCATGCCGATATATTTTACATGCAATGAATATACTTTAAACACTTCTAATTCTAACTAGAAAATACTATTGAATGAATTACTAAGCGAAAATATTATAAACTAAATAACTGTCGTAAAGACAGCACAAATATTCTCAGTTTTAATGTGAAAGGTCTAAATAACCCTGTTAAACGAAATAAGATTTTCTCTTATATCTGGATACTTAAAACTCATATAATCTTTCTCCAAGAAACCTATATTTGTAAAGATGATATTTCACGTTCTTTCAAAGAATGGAAGGGTATACATTTTCACTCACCCTCTCAATCTAGATCGAGAGGCGTCTCTGTCCTGTTTGATCAGAATAAGCCAATCGCTTAAAATCTTTTACAGTTAATCGTCAAATCACAGACAGTTTTAAAGATAATGGAACTAAGACATCCGACCATTCTGAAATTAACAACGTATTTAAAGACTTTTACCTTAAGCTGTATCAGTCTGACTCTTCTTTAGATGATACCTATATGAATGCGTTTTTCAGTAATATAAACGTTCCTACATTGTCTGCTGATAGTCTAACACAGTTAGATCAGCCTATTTCCAATGAAGAAGTGGCTGAGGCTATACGTGCTTTACATTCTGGTGAGACCCCAGGACCTGATGGCTTTCCTGGGGAGTTTTATAAAACTTTCACTACGTTATTTAAACCTTATTTATACTCTGTTTTATCAGAGTCCTTTAAATCTGGTAAACTCCCTCAATCTTTTTATGAAGCTTTCATTTCTCTTATTCTTAAAAAAATCCAGCTGTATGTTCTTCATACAGATCGATTTCTTTATTAAATGTTGAAGCAAAAACTTTAGCCAAAATCTTAGCTCGAAGACTTGAAGATATTCTACCATTAATTATATCACATGACCAGAAAGGATTTATTCAAAATCGTTACTCACATTTTAATATACGTCGGTTATTGAATGTGATATATTCACCATCCAAAAAAATATCTGAGTGTATATTATCCTTAAGTGCAGAAAAAGCCTTTGATAGGATTGAGTGGAATTATCTTTTTAAGACCTTAGAAAAGTTTAATTCTGGGCGTAATTTTATTCGTTGGGTTAAATTAATCTACTTGTTTCCTACCGCTCAGGTTATTACTAACTCCGAAATTTCTAAGCCCTTTAAATTACAGCGAGGAGCTAGACAAGGATGTCCTCTTAGTCCTTTATTTTTTGCTTTAGCTATAGAACCCTTAGCAATAGCATTTCGAGAAGCTAAGGACATTTCAGGTATACTAAGGGAAGGTATGTCTCATAAAATTTCATTATACGCTGATGATATTTTACTTTTTATCTCTAACACTGAAACTTCTTTACCTTTGGTTCTTTCTTTAATCTCCCAGTTTAGTTCTTTTTCAGGATATAAGCTGAACCTACATAAAAGTGAGCTATTTCCTTTAAATGACCTAATGTCATCAAATGCCAAATTAGGTGTAACAATTACTAAAAACTTCAAGAATTTATTCAAAGAAAACTTAAACCCCTTATTGAATTATGTGAAAAAGACGCTTTCTAAATGGTCCCCTCTTTCTTTGTCTGTAATTGGCCAAATTAATTCGATTAAAATGAATATTCTTCCTAAATGTTTATATCTTTTTCAGGCCTTACCTATTTGTATTCCTAAAACGTACTTTGATTCTTTAGATTCAATTTTAACCTCTTATATTTGGGATAATGAACACGCTCGTTTAAGTAAAGTTTACTTACAAAAAATAAAGAGATGGGTGGTCTAGCCCTACCCAATTTTAGGTTTTACTATTGGGCTGCCAATATAAGGAATATTACTTTCTGGTCTTATTATATTTATTGTAAAGATTGCCCATCATGGGTCTCCTTAAAAGTTGATTCTGTAAAAAATCCCTCTATTGTCTCTCTTCTTGGATCATATTCTTCTTTTTCAGCAAATAAATCAACAGATAACATAACTGTTCAGCAAACTTTAAGGATCTAGTCTCAATTTAGAAATTTTTTTGGTTTAGCGGATTTTTCATTATCATCTCCCGTTCTCCTTAATTATTTTGTTATTCCTCCCCTGACTGATACAGTCTTTGAAGATTGGGATGAATTAGGTATTAAGTGTTCTGGGACCTGCTTATCTTAGGATCTCTTGCTTCATTTGACCAATTGTCAAATAAATTTGTACTCCCAAAATCACATTTTTACAGTTGCCTTCAAATTAGAGATTTTCTACGTTTCCAATTAGCTACTTTTCCTATAGGTCCTGAAAAAAATTTACTGGACGATTTTTAAAATTTAAAACCTCTTGTTAATGGTTCTATTACCAGTATCTATAACTTGTTGATTGATTCTCGACAAGACTTTCTAGATAAAATAAAAAAAGCTTGGGAGGATGACCTAAATTGTCAGATTTCTGCTGATAGATGGAATAAAATTCTTAAACGGGTTAATAAATCATCTTTCTTTGCTCGTCATTCTCTTCTACAATTTAAAGTGATTTTTAGAGCTTACATTTCTAAACAGAAGCTCTCAATTTTTTACCCGAATGTTTCTCCACTTGGTAATAAATGCAACTCTGCTGATGCCTCTTTAATTCATATGTTTTGGTTTTGCCCTACAGTTGAAAAGTTTTGGCGGGAAGTATTTCATACCTTCCCTCAACTTTTTAGGGTCCAATTTGACCCAAATCCCCTTACTGCCTTGTTTGGTATTATTGCAAATGACGATATAACTTTAAATAGGAGTAAAACTTACAGGTTTTAATTTTCACCTCTCTTTTAGCAAGAAGAGCAATCTTGCTTAAATGGAAGGAGTCTACCCCTCCTACGCATGTTCAATGGCTACGTGATATCATGTCGTATTTAAATTTTGAAAAGATCCACTGCTCAGTCTTAAATTCGAAACAATCTTTTTATGATATTTGGGGACCTTTCCTAAATTACTTTTCCAATTTATAAAGTTTAACAGTGCACAGACTTTTATGTATATTTTTATCTTCTCTTCTTAAGAGAATATGTTTTTTTTTTCTAATTATCCATTGTCATCCATCAGCTTTTTTTCTTTTGTAGTTGGTAGGGGGTTGACTTTTTTATATATAAAAACATTTCTTTTATGATGTATGACCTTTCTTTAAATTTTTGATTACAGAGTGGTATACCTTTATGCGTTATGCTATAACATTTTGATCAATTTTATTACAATATATGAATGTACATAAGTTATGTTGAGATGTATCTGTCTTTTGCACTCTATTAATCTTTTTTTCTTCTGAATAAAAATATTGTAAAAAGAAAGAAAAGAACTGTCCATAGTGAATAAACCTTAAAATCTCGACAAAGTACTCCGTTTCTCATCTGCTCCTCATTATTACCTGTATTGCTGCCACTAGTGTCCCATTGTGCTCCACCTATCATTTGCCTCTCTGTTTATTGCTCAGAGTATTTCACTCCTGTGTTTTCACCTGTTTGTTGTCAGGTTGTATCAGTGAAATTTCCTGAGCCTTTCCATCATTCGTATCTGTACTTTGTCCGTCTGAAAATCGACTCTGTCTGTTTCCTGATTCTTGTTTTTGGATTTCTCTGGGTCTTTTGATCTCTGCCTGAACTTTGACGCTGACTTTGTCCGCACCTCGGGATTTGTTACTCAATTAATATCACTGTGCACAGTCCAGGGTCTGCGTTTGATTCCCTGCCCCGGGGTCCTGACAGTATTTAAGACAGAGTTTGATAGGCTCTTGCTTGGTCAGGGAACGAAGGAATACGGGACGAAGTTGGGAGATTGGAGCTCAGAGGAAAATTGGATCAGCCATGATGAAATGGCAGAGCAGACTCGGTGGACCTAATGGCCTAATTCAGCTGTTGTGCATTATGTTCTTGTGGTCTTAATATTAAATTAGGAGCTGTATTGGTAACTTATAGGTTCACAGTATTTTCCCCAGGATAACGGAAGTTGTAGCAAGACAGCATAGGTTTCGGGTCAGACGGAAAGAATTTAAAGGAGATCCCTATCGAAACTTTTTCACACAAGTATCCGGGAAAAGCGAGGATATTTACGATGTTTGAACGCCACTTAAGACATGGAAGGAAAGAGGTCACTGTGATATGCGCCAAACTTAGGTAATATGTCTTGTTCAGATAAATAAATTAGACATCATGGTCTGGGACGGTTGCGTGGAGCAAGAACGACAGAGGGATAGTGTAATTAACTAATACATCTTTTGTCAGCTCCCAGTAGAATCGTCTTCTTGGTAAAAGTCACGTAACGTACTTGCTTGCTACCTCTCTTATTTGTCCCAGATGTTACAGAGTTCACATACAGTGATCAGGAGGCCCGACTTTCTCACAGACTTATAAACCGGCCCTTTATTTCCAACAATTATGCATTAGACACATAGGATAGATTTTCCCTTTGCCTTCTCATGATCTCCTCCCCGTTTCTCTGGGAAAATTAGAACTGATGAAGGGTCTCGGGCCCCGAAAGTCGATTGTTTATTCCTCTCCACAGACGCTGACTGACTTGCTGAGTTTCCTCAGTGTTGTGCCCGTTGCTCCAGATTTTCAGGATCTGCAGTGCCTGTTTATGTTAATCTCAGGATTCTTTATTTACTTTGTTTGTATCATATTATTATCCATAGTATTTTGCCTTTGCCCTGTTTGTCAGACTTTGTGTCTAGTTTCATTGATTTATTTTTAATTCTGTGTCTCAATGCGCATGTCAGCAAGGTAGTGTGTCTCAGGGTTCTATACGCACTTTGACAATGAAATCACTTTGAACGTCGTTGTATCTCTTCCCAGTCTCTACCACTCCGCTGAACACCAGTGGCAATATATCACAGCTAATTCACCGACCAGATCGCACGTCTTCAGGATCTGCTGGAATACCGGGATACCGAGAATCTGGAAGCTCCACAGAGGAGCGTCCGAATCGAGGCCTGAACCCTTGTGTCCGGCGCTGTGAGGCAGCGGCTCTGCAGGCTGTGCCACTGGGCTGCTTTGTTTTCCTCTATGGCGGCTCTGAGCTCTGTCCTTACAGCGCCGCCTGTCGGTATATCTCGGGATTCTCTTTTATATTCGTTCCCGGTCTCTGGTTTGCTGTCCTTCTCTGACCGGCTGGTTCAACATCAATCTTAACAAACTCGGCTTTGACTGTACTGTTTAAAATACTGAGTGTTAGTCGTTATGATGTTGTTAATTCGGTCTCTGTTACCTCTCCCGATCTCCCTCATGGCACTTTACCTGACAACAATGCAATAACTTCACCTTCAAATCATCACAGACTGTCCTATGAAGTTCTGTTTTCCCGAACGATTATATTGTATTTCTACTGAAACATTCATAAACAAATTAAAAACGCAGCAAGGGATTTAAACCTGCTTTCGTCATCATGTTTTAAAATGACTTAATGTAGCTATTTTGCAAGTTCTCTATCCCCTCGTGACTCTATCTGTATAAATTTCAACAGCTCTACGATGGGATTTATTGAACGGCTTTCTCTGCAGCGCGAAGGGAGAATTCAGTGCAAGAGAAAATGCTGGAGATCTTTTTCAGCGTCCGGAAAGTCTTCTACATCGCCATCGCCATCACCGGGGTTCCTGGTGAGTGACTGCAGCCGTTCAATTGTTACACATGCGAACACCAGAGGTCAAGCATTTGTGGGGTGAGGGGGTGGGGGGAGTGTGCACAAACAGACAAGCGGGTTTCCTCCCCCTGCATTTACGGAGTGCGGGGTTGGGATGAGTGCATTCAGTCTACCTACAGACAGCGCTGGAATTGAACCTGGGTCGATGTCACTGTAATCGTGCTACGCTACCCTGCGGCCAGACACGTTTTTGTTGATAAAATATGGCGTTCCTTTTCTGAGATAAGAAACGGAGACCTTCCCGTTAGTCATCTTAATTTTGTCTGATTCGTTGCAGTGAATTTAATGGCGATTACAATCCTGTCCCGGGGAAAGTGCGGCCTCTCCACCTGCACCACGCGCTACGTGGTGGCCATGGCAACGGCGGATCTACTGGCTGTCGTCACCGCCGTGGTACTGAGGCGCGTCAGCTTTTACTTCCCCGGGTCCTTCCTGGACATCTATCCCATCTGCAGCGTGATCTTTTTCTTCATGTGCGCGGCCAGGGACTGCTCCGTCTGGTTCACCGTCGCCTTCACCTTTGACCGCTTTGTCGCCATTTGCTTCCGGAAGTTGAAAGCGAAATATTGCACCGGCAAAACCTCCGCTGTGGTTCTGGCGGCAACGGGGGTTCTGCTCTATTTGAAAAACGTCCCCTTCGGTTTTATATCGGAACCCAGAATCAGCATTAACCAAGTGCCTTGGTACTGTGACCGAAAGCCGAGCTATTACGCGGAGCCAGGCTGGGTGGTCTTCAGTAGGCTGGATAAAATCGTCACTCCGTTGCTCCCGTTCGCTTTCATTTTACTGTTCAACATCCTGACCGTCAGGCATATTTTACTGGCCAGTCGTGTGCGGAAGGCGCTGAGGGGTCGGGGAATGGAAGGCAGTCGGGGTGACCCGGAGATGGAGAGCCGAAGGAGGTCTGTGATTTTACTCTTCGCCATATCCGGCAGCTTCATCCTCCTCTGGTTAACAACTGTTCTCGATTATTTATATTATAACATTGCAGGAACAAATCCCAGCGAGTACAACCATTCCGAATATATCTTTGGACAACTCGGATACATGCTACAGAACTTAAGTTTGTGCACAAACACGTTTATTTATGGGGTGACGCAGTCGAAATTCAGAGAGGAGTTTGTGAACGTGGTGAAATATCCGGTTACTCGCCTCCTTCGACTCATTCCTAAGTTAGAGCACTGAGCGCAATAAGAAAGCGGATGTAGGTCAGTGGAACCGGGGTGGGGTGGGGGAGGGAGTCGATGTATCACCATACTTTGCTCAGCTTTTTCCAGGACTTGAGAACGTGGCCAAACACGCGGTATCTCGGCCATTAGTGACTGGTTGACTCTCAGAACACGCTCTGCCCGCCTGACGTCAACATTAGGAAAATGGCGGCTTCCGTGATACTATCGTCCATATCTCCCTCAACATCATTCATTCACATTGGCTTTCGTACCAGCACATTCCATTGTATTTTATTCGGGACATGTTGTGTTTGTTTAACTGAGTTATATTGAGATACAACGGGATAACTGTACATTCCATTGTATTTTATTCGGGACATGTTGTGTTTGTTTATCTGATTTATATTGAGATACAACGGGATAACTGTACATTCCATTGTATTTTATTCGGGACATGTTGTGTTTGTTTATCTGATTTATATTGAGATACAACGGGATAACTGTACATTCCATTGTATTTTATTCGGGACATGTTGTGTTTGTTTATCTGATTTATATTGAGATACAACGGGATAACTGTACATTCCGGCACAGCACAGATTTGCTACATTGGGCCTTTCACTTTGAAGTTATAAACATCAATCCGAATCTAACCTAGCAAGTAACACTCAGAGCTGTGTCATTGACCTGGATCTAACCTGGCCAGTAAACCTCAGCACTGTACCATTGACTCGGAACAAACCTGGCCAGTAAACCTCAGTGAAAGTAGAGAGCTCTACCATAGACCCGGGGTAGTGGAAATCATCACTTTGTTCCTTGATGTAGTGAGGGAAGAGTTTGGGCTATAGTATGAGTTCTGCTGGGGGTTGTGTAAAACATCACTGTTTCCTTGATGTAGTGAGGGAAGAGTTTGGGCTGTAGTCTCAGTTCTGCCGGGGTAATGGAAATCTAAAACTGTGTTCTCTGATGTAGTGAGGGAAGAGTTTGGGCTGTAGTCTCAGTTCTGCCGGGGTAATGGAAATCTAAAACTGTGTTCCCTGATGTAGTGAGGGAAGAGTTTGGGCTATAGTATGAGTTCTGCCGGGGCAGTGGAAATCATCACTGGTTCCTTGAGGTAGTGAAAGAAGAGTTTGGACTATAGAAGCTGTGGTTCCAAGAAACCCTCACGCTGTCAACGAATAAACAGGCGGAGGTAAGCTCCATGCGAGTGCCCAAGGCTAGTCCTCTGATTGGTGGAAACTTTGAGGAATGGAGAATGAAGGAATAAAGTGAAAAACACCCCTAATGCTGACTTTTAATGTAATGCTGTTCAACAGATTCCTGTGTTCTTCCGATGAGCCAATCATCCGCCAGACGCGAAGCAGCTTTTGAGGTACAGTTACTCAAATGGCCAATTACAGTTTCTGCACTTCCCTGTATTATCCTTAAAACTCTAAACATTTCGACCAGTCTTCTTATGCCAGCAGTAAGATGGGTGTTGCAC
Source organism: Hypanus sabinus (assembly GCF_030144855.1). Taxonomy (NCBI): domain Eukaryota; kingdom Metazoa; phylum Chordata; class Chondrichthyes; order Myliobatiformes; family Dasyatidae; genus Hypanus; species Hypanus sabinus. The sequence continues at coordinate 684,773 of NW_026780120.1, forward strand.
CTGCGTGAGGCGTACAGAATCAATGATGATTCGCTATGAATAGAGAAGATACTTGCTTTCACTGGGAGTGGTGAATGTTTGGAATCCACGACACAAGGCCTCTGTGGAGGCTCAGTGACTGAGCATGTTGAAGAACAAGAGCGGCGGAGATTGCACACTGAGGCAAGCGTAGGGATATGAGGAAAGGGAATTGCAAGCGGCCCTCGAGTAAAGTTGTAGGCATTGGCTTGGCCCACATAATGGATTCCTATCCAATTTTATTCTCGTGATCTCTATTGCGAGATTCAGAAGCTGGGCACAATGATTTGGGTTAAACTTATCAAAGACTCTACGGGTTCTGAATTTTGTCTTTGGGAAATGTGTAGACTTATTTTGTTGCTTTTGACGTTGACACTCCATTTCCCGTTTCTAATTTCACTATCATTATCTTGTACTTCAAACTCTACAAGCTGATGAAACTTTCCTCAACACATGTTTCCTAAAGCCAAAGAAACCTCATAAGTCTCCAGATAATGTTACAGAGTTTATACATTTCGCCTGTAGACGAATCCCTCCAGAATAAATCATCCAGTCCCTCCTCATGTCGTCCGCATATTATCACCTTTTATGAAAGGATGGAGTGACGAAGAGTAGACTTCATTCAGACGCTTGGTACAAACTGTTACCCACAATTTATTGTAGAATATTGCATCATCACTATTAATGTAACATCAATGCCGGTTAATGCCAGATTAGTTGTCCGAGCCGAGTTCCCCTTTGCTAAAAATAAGATAGTCTGCAGATGCTGCATATCCGGAGAAACACACACAAAATGCTAGGGGACTCAGCAGGCCGGGAAGCTTCTATGGAGAGGAATAACGAGTCACCGTTTCGGGCCGAGACTTTTCACCAGGGCTGATGAAGGGCCTCGGACTGAAAGGTCAACTCTTTCCACAGATGCTGCCTGACCTGAGTTTCCCCAGCATCTTACATTCGCAATCCCTTTGCTTTATTGTTTGTGTGAGAGCGAGGGACGATGCAGGTAAATGGTCCAAAGCCAGCCTCAATCTCTATCAGTCAGGTAGGATCGAGCGGTTAGTTGTTCTACGGCCCGACCTCTGATCAGATGCTCCTCTGCGTTTCTCCGGCAGCAGATATTTCTGGTGAGTTTTTAACTATACATCAATCATGAAAAACAGCTCCGATTCTTATCCCGTGGTCCCCTTTAGACTTTCCCCTTCTCACCCTGAATGCATCCGCTCCAGCACTTGACATGTGTACCCTGGGGGAAATATTCCGACTGGCTGTCCTAAATGTGTCTGTCAAACTGTCCTTGCAGAGAACACCGTCTCAGCCATGGGTCAGCCGGGTAAGGCACTTCTGAAACCTCACCAACGGCACCACGCTCTCCCTGTAATGGAGCGCTCGGAGCTGTACACAATACTCCAAGTGCGGCCCGGACAAAATTTCAGAGAGCTGCAACATTACTTCTCGATTCTTACATTGAATGTCCCTATCCATCTCCATTTTCATCCAAGTCAGTTATAACATATCAGTTTTAACAGGGGCTCTGTCTCTGATACCTGCCAAGTATTATTGGTCACGGACATCCAGCCAGAAAAGTATCCTACCAAGACTTTACAAGCATTTGGGACACTGACCTTAATCCATCAACGCACAGAGTGTGGATTTGGGAAGTGATGTTGCAGCTACATTAGATATTTGGAGGTTGGGATAAGGTGGGTCCATGCAGGCTCTCCCACTTCTCCCCTTGCTGGCTTAGACTGGATCTAGGTATCACGGTTTGTGGCTGAACGGTGAAATGTTTGATAGAAACACGAGCCTAAATTCGTCATTCAGGGTGTGGTGCGAGTGTTGATCCAGTTGTCACATTGAAGGGACTTTTGTGTAGGCACATGGGTGAAAGCGGTTTGGGGAACAAAGGTTCGAGGGCAGATGGATGTGGCGAGACAGAAAACCAGAGAGTGTCGAATCGGTAGAACTGTTGCCTCAGTCGGCTACGGAAGCGAAGTTACACGTTATGTTTAAAGCAGAGGTTGATCGGCTCCTGATTAGTGAAGGCGTCAAAGGTTAAGGGCAGTGGGAGGGATAATGGGATTCAGAAGGAAAAATAAAACATCCAGCATGAAATTGCGGAGCGGATTCAATGGGCCGAATGGAACAATTCAGCTTCTGTGTTTTATGGTTTGAAATCCCTAACAAAAATCTACTATCCTTATGCCATCAATCACCTTTGATGTGTTTTTTAAATTCCTCAGCACACGCCGTCAGCCTAGCAAAATAAGCCCTGCAGGGCACAAAACAACAATGACTGTTCGACATCTGACCGTATGCATTCCAAATGCACAGAAATCCCCAGACACAATAATCACTTCCAGCAGCTCTCCTACTGCTGAGCTGGGGCCCACTGACCCACAATATGTTGTGTTGGAAGTCGGCTTGATCGCGAAGGGCCGTGTGTCTTGTGTCAGATTCAGTTCTATTTCAGTAATGTATAATCAATAATCTGGGATGCTCTTTAGAGTGGAGTTCGGGAAGACGCGGGCTGTCGGCTCACTGCAGATCCCAGTGACTCTCACAGTGGAAATATGCACATTGGCTTTCACAAATCAGAGTGGAGAGCGCGGGAGTTCGGATGTTTGGGTGAAATTGTATAAGACGCTGGTAAAGGCCCGATATGGAGTGTTGTGTGCTGACATGGTGTGTCAAAGGTCTGTTATCCTGGAATCAATTACATTGTAAGCACACACACACACACACACACACACACACACACACATTGGTCTCCAAGATTTCTCCATTCCAGTATTCCTTCTCCCCTCCATTTCCAAAGTTTTTAAACTCCATGAGTTTCATCGCAAAGATCAAGAGAATTATCCTTCACTGAAACATCCCAAGCATCGAACTGTTCTGTCAGGGTATGGGATCCAGGCCCGTCGTGCAGGAGGAAGAGATGTTTGCGGCAAAGTGAATAAGTCAAAGGGAGTGAGTTCGGGAGATGCGGCAGGCAGGGGCGGAACAGGGAGAGAGAAGGTCTGATGGGAGAAGCTGCATTTACTTTAATGCAATGAGTGACGGACAGGGCAGATGGATTCGGGATCTCGGGACCGGGTAAGACTATTGAATGGTTCACTGGGACGAGAAGACGGACTCTTGACCTCACAGTCTACCTCATTATGATCACACACTTTATCGTTTATCTGTTCTGCGCTCTCTGTCACTGTTACACCTTATTCTGCATCCTTTTATTGTTTTACTCTGTTCCAGCTCAACGCCCTGTTCAGTGATCTGATCTTTGTGTTGAGAATGCAGAACACGTTTTGATTGTATTTCTGCGAGAGACAATGAAAAGCTAATTCTAACTCCAACTCTCCTTATAACTAATAACCTCTGATACAGGTCATAACCCGGTGAATCCCCTCTCCAGCCTCTCCATACCGGTTTTACTGTATCCGGGTAACGATAAATTATCTCATTACATCATATGCAGCCTGACTGAAGTTTATGATTTTTGACTATTCTACTCAGTCCCTCAGCACTGAAGACAACCGGTCACTGTATTCACCACCCTGTCTATTGCGTTGCCCCTCTCAGAGTGATGTGCTGTAGATTAGGACGACATGGTGCCTCTGTCACTTACTGAGTTCTACCCGCTGGCATCCGACTACACAGAGTGCAAAGCCTCACACTTGTCCGGTTAAACATCATCTGACATCCCTCTGCCTCCGTCTGCTGCGGCTTTTGACAGCTTCCTTCTCTACACACGACTCCAGTGTTTTTATTCCGTCACCTGTCAGCTTATTGATCAACCCGTGTACATTTCACTCCAAGTCATGACCGTATCACAGGTACCGGAACAGACAGGTGGGAGGATAACGCGATTCAGGGGTGCTGATGGGACCTCTGAGAGTGACGTTTACAACAGTTCATTCCGTTCAATATATCGCATGAACCTCATTCGGTTGAACTGTTGATCTGCGATGAAGATCAGTACCGACTGCAATATATGGACGCTGCGTTCGCCGACATAGTTATTCAGTGTATTAATCTGCGCTGAATGGCCCTGATTCAATAAATTAGTTCTCCGGTCAAAGGGACAACTCCTCGCCATCCATTTCAAACCGACAAACATTAGAGGTCACGTGGACAGATACCTGTTTCGGAAAGGTTGACCAAACTCAGGCGGCTGGAAACGGCTCCAGAGGCCCCTTGGACGAAATGTGTTGAGCGGCCACTCATTCTGTGCTGAACCGCCGTTTGGCTCCTTGAAAAGTTACGAGCCCATGGTAGTACAGGGAAGAGTCTATCATGGATAAAGCCAAGCTGATTATCTGGAGACAAAGTGTGGGAATAAAGGCAGCCTTAAGTGGCTGCCTGCTGGTGATTATTGGTGATCCACAGGGGTCTACGTCGGGACTGATTCTTTTCACGTTATTTCAGTTGTTTGGATGATAAATTGATGGCTTTCTTGCGGAGGTTTACAGACTATATGAAAATAGATGGAGGGGCAGGTAGATTTGAGGAAGTAGGGAGCAGGTCAATAGAGCGAGGGGTTTAAATGGGGTGGCGTTTGATAGTATGTAGATAAACCTACAAGGGGAGAAGCTGGACTTGATCTGGTATTGGGAAATGAACCAGGTCAGGCGTCAGATCTCTCAGTGGGAGAGCATTTTGGAGATAATGATAAAAATTCCCTTCTATTGGAGAGGGATAGGAACAGACAAATTAGGAAGGAGTATAAATGGAGTAAGTGGAAATTTGGGTCTATCAGGCAGGACCTTGGAAGCATAAATTGGGAGCAGATATTCTCAGGGAAACGTACGGAAGAATTGTGGCACAGGGAAAGGATGGTAGGCTACAGGAAACGTGGATAACTAAGGCTGTTGTAAATCTAGTCAAGAGACGAAGAACTTACAAAAGGTTCAAAAAGCTAGGGAATGATAGAGATCTAGAAGATTATAAGGCTTATAAGGCTTAAGAGAGAAATTAGGAGAGCCAGAATGGAACAAGAGAAGGCCTTTGCGGTCAGGATTAAAGAAACCACAAGGCATTCTACAAGTACGTGAAGAGCAAGAGGATAGGAAGTGGGAGAATAGGACCAATCAAGTGTGACAGTGGAAACGTGTGTATGGAACCGAAGGAGATGGCAGAGGTACTTAATGAATACTTTGCTTCAGTATTCACTGCGGAAAAGAATCTTGGCGCTTGTAGGAAAGACTTACAGCGGACTGAAAAGCTTGAGAAGGTAGATATTAAGAGATCGGATGTAGTGGAGCTTTTGCAAAGCATCGAATTGGATAAGTCACCGGGACCGGACGAGATGTCCCACAAGCTACTGTGGGAGGCGAGGATGAAGGTTGCTGAGCCTCTGTCGATGATCTCTGAATCACCAATGGGGGCGGGAGAGGTTCCGGAGGATTGGAGGGTTGAGTATGTTGTTTCATTATTCAAGAATGGGAATAGAAATAGCCCAGCAAGTTATAGACCAGTGAGTCTTACTTCGGCGGCTGGCAAGTTGATGGAGAAGAACCTGAGAAGCAGAATTTTTGAACATTTGGATGGGCGTAATATGATTAGGGGTAGTCAGCATGGATTTGCAAATGGCAGGTCGTGACTTACCAGCCTGATTGATTTTGTGAGGAAGCAACTAAACACATTGATGAACGTAGAGCAGTAGATGTAGTGCATATGGATTTCAGCAAGGCATTTGATAAGATACCCCATACAAGGCTTATTGAGAAAATAAGGAGACATGGGATCCAAGGGGACCTTGCTTTGTGGATCCAGAACTGGCTTCCCCACAGAAGGCGAAGTGTGGTTGTAGACGGGTCATATTCTGCATGGAGGTCGGTGACCAGTGGTGTGCCTCAGGGATCTGTTCTGGGACCTTTACTCTTCGTGATTTTTATAAATGACCTGGATGAGGAACTGGGGGGATGGGTTGGTAAATTTGCTGATGACACAAATGGTGGAGATGCTGTGGATAGTGTGGAGGGTTGTCAGAGGTTACAGTGGGACATTGATAGGATGCAAAACTGGGCTGGATTGGGGGTTATGTCTTATGAGAATAGGTTGAATGAACTCGGCCTTTTCTCTTTGGAGCGACGGAGGATGAGAGGTGACCTGATAAAGGTGTATAAAATGATCAGAGGCATTGATCTTGTGAATAGTCAAAAGTTTTTTTTTTCCCCAGGACTGGAGTGGCTAACACGAGGGGCGCAGTTTTAAAATGCTTGGAGGTAGACACAGAGGAGATGTCAGGGGCAGGTTTTTTAAGCAGAAAGTAGACGGTGCGTGGAGTGGGCTGCCAGCGACGGTGGTGAAGACGGATAGTTGCATGGAGCTTAGAGAAACAGAGGGCTATGGGTAATCCCAGTAAATTCTAAGGTGGGGCATGTTCGGCACAGCTTTGCAGGCTGAAGAGCCCACAATGCTCTAGGGTTTCTACGTTTCTACAGAAAGACAGATTTGGAGAATGGGTAAAGAAATGGCAGCTGGGATACGGTGTCGGGAAATGAATGGTCATTACCTTTGGCAGAAGAAATGAAAAAAGTGACTATTTTCTAAATGGAGAGAAAATTCAAGTTAAATCTGATGTACGACAGGACTTGGGAGTCCTTGTGCAGGTCCGCTAAAGTTGAATTTGCAGGTCGAGTCTGTGGTGTGGAAGGCAAATGCAATGTCGCACTCATTACAAGAGAACTGGAATAATAAAGTCAGGATGTAATGCTGAGACTTTACAAAGCACTGGTGAAGCCTCACTGGGAGTATTGTGAACAGTTCTCGGTCCCTTACCTTCCCTTAGATCTGAAACTGCAGAGGGTTCAACGAAGGTTCACAAAAGTGAATCCGGGATTGAATGGCTTGTCATATGAAAAGCGTTTAATGGCTCTGGGACTGTTCTCGATGGAATTCAAAAGAACAAATGGTGACCTCTCTGAAACCTATCCAATGCTGAAAGGCTTTGCTGGAGTGGATGTGGTGAGGCTGTTTCCTGTGGTGAGAGAGTCTAAGACCATTTTGGGGCTGAGAAGAAAATTGGATCAGCCACGATGAAATGGCGGTGTGGACTCGATGGTCAAATAGCCTAATTCTGCTCCTATATCGTTTGGTCTTATGGTCTAATATTCTCATTGCTGGAAGAACGCCGCTCGACATTTTCACTCATTAACGTGTCACATTTTCCATTCTTTGGAGTTTCGCAATTAATGCAAACAAATGAAAATCCCAACAGGGAATTGGCTCGGCTGATGCTTTTTTCAAAACACACAATTCTAAAATGACTGGTCTTAACTGTTGAAGCCTCCATGTCCCCTTGGAGATCTCAGTGGCTATAAAAACTTTGAGATTGTGGAGCCTCGAAGTTTCATTCGGAAAGGGTTACCTGCAGTGTCATTCATCATTAAAGGTCCAACCCCCACCCACATCCAGGATGTGTCCGGTTCTCATTTCTATCATCATAGCGGTCTGCGTGTTTCTAAAAAATGAGCGGCTCCTCCGTCATTGGTTGGTGAGATATTTGTGTTAACAGTCAGGTGTACCGGTGTCCCTCATAGAGTGGACACCAAGTGTATGTTGTGTGCTCTAACACGATTTCATTACTTCCCCCGTTCTGATCCCGGCTCTCTCCCTCCAGTGAATTTAGTGGCGATTGCCATCCTGTCCCGGGGAAAGTGCGGTCTCTCCACCTGCAACACTCGCTACCTGGTCGCCATGGCGGCAGCGGACTTGATGCTGATCCTCACCGAGGTTATTCTGTACCGGATCAACTTCCATTATTTCCCGGAGTGCTTCCTCAACATAACCCCGGTGTGCAGTGTCATCACCGTGCTGCGTCGCTCCGCCGCCGACTGCTCCGTCTGGTTCACCGTCACTTTCACACTCGATCGGTCTGTTGCCATCTGTTGCCAGCGGCTGAAAACAAAATATTGCACCGGGGAGACTGCGGCGGTGGTCCTGGGGACAACCGGCGTCCTGCTGTGTCTGAAAAATGTCCCCTACTACTTCACGTATGTACCCAGAGTGATCATCGACAATGTGCCGCGGGGCTGCTATCCAATGATCGCTTTCTTTACCGAACCAGGCTGGATGGGGTATGACTGGTTCAACACGGTTTTAACCCCGCTCCTCCCTTTCGCTGTCATTCTGCTGCTCAACGCTCTGACAGTCAGGCACATTTTGGTGGCCAGCCGGGTCCGGAAGGGGCTGCGGGGTCAGAGCAGTGGGGAGACCCGCAGCGACCCGGAGATGGAGAGCAGGAGGAGGTCTATAGTTTTACTCTTCACCCTCTCCGGCAGCTTCATCCTCCTGTGGCTGCCGCCCGTCGTGGAATTCGTCTCCTATCAGATCACGGGGACGGCGGGGGGCCGGGAGGAACGACTCGCAGTTCATCTTTCCGCTGCTCGGGTTTATGCTGCGGACCGTCAGCTGCTGCACCAACACGTTCATTTACGCGGCGACGCAGTCCAGGTTCCGGGAGCAGCTGAAGAGCGCGGCGGTGTATCCGGTCACCTCGCTGCTGCGGGTCATCGGCGCCTCGGCCACCTGAGCGACCCCGGGATCACCTGTCCGGCCCCCGGGCTTCTGAAGGCCCACGCACCGAACAACCGCGGCAAAGTGCGGGGAGGCCAGTCTGCCCTTGGCATAACCTGGAGAACACAGCACAGCACAGACCCCTCGGCACACGATGTCGTGCCGACCTTTAAACGTACGCCATGACCAGCCTAACCCGCCCTCGCTACAAGCAAGAGAAAATCTGCAGACGCTGGAAATCCGAGCAACACGCACAAAATGCTGGAGGAACTCAGCAGGCCAGGCACCATCCATGAAAAGAGTACAGCCCACGCTTCGGGCCGAAACACTTCGGCAGGTCTGGACATGTATCTGCTTGTCATTTCTGTATGTAACTGTGAGTTTCATAAATTCCTCTAAAATATCTGCCTCGGTGACGAGTTGAGTCCCGATCTCCATTTTATGGTCTGGCAGAGAAGGCCGGGGAGTGGGGCTGAGGTGGGGGAAACGGATCAACCACGATTGAATGGTGGAACAGACTCGATGGGCCAAATGGCCTAATTCTGCTCCTATGCCTTATGGTCCTCTGCTCCCATGGTCATATATGTGACGTTTGTAAATAACTTGACGATGTGACCCCCAGGTTTGCAGTCCACACCGAGACCATAAGACAACGGAGCAGAATGAGGCCATTCCGCCCATCACCGCCATTCTATCGTGGCTATTCATCCCGATCCCATTCTCCTCATTCCGTTCACGCCGCTTCTCATCAGGAACCTGTCAACCCCCGGTGAAAGTCGGGACCACTTTCCATCGTATCGGGACATGTTGGACTTTGAAGGGTGTCATTGACATCCCGCCTCACGGTGGGTACAGCACAGAATGATCGGCCCGGTCTCTCATCCTCCGTTCGGACAGACAACTGGCGAACAGACCGGCTCGCATCCTCGCCATGAAACGAACTCCTCTCCACAGATAAAACGGTCAGACTGCGCACCGTGGGGTCTCACAAAGGCCCTGTGGGGCTGCGCTGGGACTTTCCTGTACGCATTCCCTCTTGCAATAAAGCATGGCCTCCCACATGTCTCCCCAAGTGCTCGCTGCTTCTGAATCCTTATCAGCCCGGATTAAGGGACTGGTTAGGAAGGGATGACTATTCATTCCTCTCCATAGATGCTGCTGCCCGACCTGCTGAGATCCGCCAGCATTTAGTGCGTGTTACTCTGGGTTTCCGGTGTCTGCAGAATCTCTTGTGTCACCTGAATCCCTGCCTCGTGTACACGGACACTCCGGTCCCATTTCCTTTTCGTGACCCATTTCCCTTACGTCATTAATAATCTGGTTTCTTGTTGATAAGAATGAAGACTAACCTCTCAGTTATCACCGTCCACATCTGGTACACATCTGCCCGTTCACCAATCCTGAATGGACCGTATCGGAGACGGTTTGCGTCCTGCTCACTGCTCCCCATCGCACCAGCAACAGTGTAGTTTAATGCCGTCCACAGACAGGCAAAGTGTCCACAACATGACCCGGTAGTGGAGCGGTTTGCGTCCTGCTCACTGCTCCCCATCGCACCAGCAACAATGTAGTTTCATGCCGTCCGCAGACAGGCAAAGTGTCCACAACATGACCCGTTAGTGGAGCGGTTTGCGTCAGGCTATTCGAGTGGCCGCTGTAAGATCGGGACTCAATTTCCACTGCTCAGTGAAAGGAGTTTGTACGTTCTATCCCCGACCGCCTGGGATTCCTCCGGGTAATCCGGTTTCCTCCCACGTTGCAATGACGTACTGGTTCGGGTTGATGAGTTGCTGGCACGCTATGTTGGTGCTGGACACTTGTGGGCTGCCCCCAGCACAATATTCAGTGATTCAATTTGACACCGATGATGAATTGCACCCGAAGTTTAGATGTACACGTGACAAATAAATCTAATCTTTAAACACTTTACTGAAGCTTCAAAGTTATCGCCGTACTCTGCGAAAAACTGGACTGGGACCGAACCCCGCGAATTCCAACTTGTCACTTCCTTCCATCCAGCAAAAGGCCCGCATCTCCCTCTTCCCTGCTTCGGCCCTGTCACCTGACAATGCCCCGTGTGGGTCCGTATTCAATGTCACAATCCATGCCAGACTCCTTTAGGGAGACTTAACAAAATTCTTTTGAAAGTCCAAATTTCACATTTCACCCTTAACCCATGACCTCTGGCTCCAACCTCAGTGGAAAAGACCTGCTTCCACTAACCCTGTCTATACGCCTTATAATTCTGTACACCTGGGTTGCTCCAATTCCCCGGGTTTCTCGGTTCCTTTGTGAAACTACGAGGTTACATTTCCCACACTCTGCTCGGCAGGAACGTCTCCGGAGGTCAGAGAAAGTTGGAAGATAGTCATCCTCTCAAACACTATTTCCCATGTTCACGTTCTGTATCTCGCTTCAATGTAGAGAGTATCACACGGATACAAGAACGCAGGAGCAGGAATTGGCCACACAGCTTCACATCGATTCCCATCCATTCCAATTCTACGCCAGTCCAAATCCCTCATAGAGTTATAGAGTGACATTGCACTAGAGAACGGAAACAGACCCTTCGGCTCATCTAGTCCATGCCGCCCTTCTGTCTAGTTCTACCCACCCGCACTGGGAACATAGCCTTCCACACCTCTCCCATCCACATACCTATCCAAAATTCTCTTAATTGTTATAACTCTACCTGCATGTGATTCCAAGCTCGCCACAACCTCTGGATGAAGAAGTTAAACTTGGATATTTCACCGTCCACTCTAAAGCTTTGATCTCGAGTTGTCGTCTCGCCCAACCTGAGGGGAAAAGCCTGCAGGAATTCGCCTTGCCTGCAGCCCTCATAATTTTCTATTCATCTAAATATCTCCTCTCATTCTCCTACGCTCCACTGACAGACGTTCTAAAATGTCTCATTCTGGGGGCTCGTCCGGGATTTGAGCCCAGGACCTCTCGCATGCTTGTAAATTCAGACCCAAAGCGAGAATCATACCTCCAACGAGCCCGTTCTGTATTTATGACATAAAACTGATGCCTTTCACTTACTCAATCTCCTTCCTCAACGCATCTAGTGGTAATTTTACCACCAAATTAGTTCAAAGAGCAAAGACCAGTACAGCACACTACAGGCCCTTCGGCCCACGATGCTGTGCCCACCTATATAAACCTACTCTGCCATCAATATGACAATTCCCTCCTACACAGCCCACAATCTGCTATTTTCACTACATCCACCTGTCTATCCAAGTATCTTTTAATATCCCTATTGTGTCAGCCACCAGCATCCCGGCAGTGTGTTCCCAGAACTCACGACATCGTTCAAAATAAAAACAACTTGCCTCTCACCTAAACTTTCCTCCGCACATCCACACAAAGGACACGAGTGTCCTTTCATATTGGCCGCTGCCACCCTGATGAAAAAGGTGTTGTTGACCACCCTGTGTCTCCTGTAATCTCATACACCGGCATCACGCTCTGCAGCTTTGAAGAGAAATGCTCCAGCTCGTTCAGCCTTCCCTCACAACACGTGCTCTAATCCAGGGAACATCCCGCAAAACGGCCTCTGCACCTTCTTGAAGTATTTCTAAACGTTTTTCCCCACACCTTCCCCCAGACAGTTATTCCGCTCAACCATTCTATGTAGAACCACCACCGCTCCCCGAAGCGCCCTCTATCTATCACCCCAGTCACTGCACCACAATGTAAATACCGTAAACCACATTTCTATGAAGTTGTTTACATTGTAAATACACGCTGGTGTCTTTGTTATTTATGCGCATTCTGTTCTAAATCCGTACTGTAATCACGAAAGTTATTTATATAATTGTTTACGCTTTACCACCGGTAAATGTTGTTTTTGTTGCATGCCATCCCAACACACCACGTCAGCTTACGAAAACACGTAAATGTATCGGGGAAACCACTGATCGCTGATCGCTGATGTTTCCCATAGCGGGACGAGCTGAACTGAACACAGTACTCAAGTGCGTTCCAACTGGAGTCTGACAGAGTTACGTTACCTCGCGGTACTTGACCTCAATCTCTGACCAATGAAGGTTAGCGCACCACGTGACTTCAGAACCATCCTCTCAACCTGCTCCGAATGTCTAACATGGGTCTAGTGCTGTTTGGGTGTCAATTATAGTTCTCCCAGTTACTGGTGAGAATCAACGGTTAATTCTTCCCTTTTTCTCTATCCAGCGAGTGTTTAGAAGAGTGCACAGTTCCTTTAGAGCAAACGGAAAAAACAAACAGCTGGGGAACTGGAGAGAAGAGAATGGTTACTGGAGAATGGTCAGCGTTGGGGGGAGGGGGGTCGAGATATACAGTATGCATTTACTCTGCAGTGTAAGGCGGCTAGCACCTCATCTTTTGCAACGGGCGTATGGTTCAAGGCAGCACCATCTTCTTCCCTGAATTTCCTTGCTTCCATATATCCTCCACGCTAAATTCAGCTGGGATGTATTCATCTGAAACCTCGCCCATTCCCTCGGGCTCCACACAGACGGCCGGACAGATCCACTCACTCTTTGATCATCCATTTCCCGCAATACGTTTATACAATCCCAGAGGATTCTCCTCTGCCTTTCCTGATAGATCGATGCCGTGCCCTCTTTTTACAATATATTTATATAATCCCGGATGATTCTCTCTGCCTTTCCTGATAGATCGGTGCCGTGCCCTCTTTTTCCAATATATTTATATAATTCCGGAGGATTTTCCTCTGCCTTTCCTGATAGATCGGTGACGTGTCCTCTTTTTCCAATATATTTATATAATTCCGGAGGATTTTCCTCTGCCTTTCCTGATAGATCGTTGCCAGGCCCTCTTTTTACAATATATTTATATAATCCCGGAGGATTCTCCTCTGCCTTTCCTGATTGGAAACAAGATGTCTGTTTACCAGAAAATAAAATCAGCCTGTTCTCAACCATAAACCCCGGCAAACCCCCGGCTAACCGCTCTCAAATTGGCCCCGCACGAAATTAACACCTGATACTGTGGAAAAGCCCTAACGTTTTGCGGAACTATTTTCAGCCTGGTGGAATTATGGTCACTGGTCGCAAAATGGACTCTTATTGACTCTTCAAGGCATTTGCCTTTATAGATAAAAAATAAAGATTAGAGTTATTTGTCACATATCATAGAGCAACTATTAGTGGGAAGATAGAGGATCGGGAAGCTGTTAAAAACCAACAGAAAGCAGCTAAAGAGATAAAAGATAAAATATGAAGGTCAGCCGGCTAATATCAAAGATGATACCGAATGTGTTTTACTTTCAGATATAAACAAAGTTACAAAGAGGTGAGAGTGTATATCGGACCATCTAGTCCATACCAGCCGTCTGACTAGTTCCATCCACCCGCTCCAAGAACATAGCCTTACAAATCCCTCGCATTCAAACTTCTCTTAATTGTTACAATTCAACCTGCATCTCGTTCCACTCTCGCGATATCCTCTGAATATCCTTTTCATATTCAACCTGTGACTTCGAGTTGCCAATCTGAGGGGAAACCCTGCTGACGCTGACGTTATCTATATCCCTCATAATTTTGTTTACCACTAAACATCTCGCCTCATTCTCCTGCGCTTCACTAATGAAGTCCTAAAACGTATTATTCAGAGGGGCTCGTCCGGGATTTGAACCCGGGACCTCTCACATGCTCTCAAACTCAGGCCCTAAGCGAGAATCATACTACTAGACCAACGAGCCCATTCAATGCTTCTGAACATAAAACTGAAACCTTTCACGTTCTCAGTCTCCTTCCTCAACACATCTGGGAGGTGTTTTATATCTGACCTTGGAAGACAGGACCAAAGTAGAACAAAGAACAAAGACCTTGTCCAGCACACTCGGGGCCCTTCAGACCTCCAAGTTTTCTCCACCTCTGTAAACCTACTTTCCCGTAACTATAACTCTACCCTCCTACACAGGCCATAATCCGACAATTTAACGCTCACCTGTCTACGTAGGTGTCTTTTAAAATTAGCAGTTACACACGCGTCTACCACACTGTTCCAAAACCCACCACACTCTGTACAAACAACTCATCTCTGACATCTTCTCTAAACTCTCCTCCACTCAGCTTGCCGCTATCTGCAATGAGTTTGTACGTTCTCCCATTTCCGCGGGGATAATCTGATCAACTATTTTAGTTAGACCTCCCCCACCTCCTCTATCTATTACCTCGCCCCCGTCACTGCACCGTCAGCATTTTAAACCGCTTTTTATATTAGAAATGTATTTTATTCCATATCCGTACTTTAACCACTAACTGCATTTTATTAAATTCTTTATTCTTCATCATTGCTGAATGTTTGGTTATTTTATCGCGTGTTTTTCGTGTTGACGAGCACACCACAGCGAATTCCTTATAGAGTAATGTGAACGAGTCTTGGGCACATGTAAATTACTCTGAAGCCTAAGATTTTTGCACAGTACTGCAGTAATTTTATGTATTGCACTTTACTGCTGCGTCCGAAAAAACAACAAATTTCATGAGATATGTGAGTGATGACAAACCTGATTCTGATATGGGTCTCTGTTGTGGACTGAGAGTGGGAAGGGGGCAGGGAGAGGGGAATCATGTTTGGGACAATGGGAAGGGAGATGGGAGAGAGCGGAAGGCACCAGTGAGACATTCGGTGATGATCAATAAACCGACTGCTTGGAATCAGACGACCTTGCCTGCTGCCTCGGTGCTGAGTGCCTGCACCTACGTCACTTCCTGACCCCGGAGCTCCTTCTCTACCACCCGTCCAACACTCCCTCCCGCGGCGCTCCAGCTTCACCATTCCCAAGACCCTTTGCTCCCGCCATATCTACCAATTCGTTCTACACTGCATGTTGACAAATACAGTACTGGGCAGAACTCTTAGGCTCTTGAGCTGTATATCTGTCTGTGTCTCAGACATTTGCACAGTACTGTATATGCTCGCGCGCACTTGTATGTATAACTTTTTCCTGTTCGGCCACGTATTTTCAATCCTTCTATTCCCTTCTCCATGCTCTGTCTGACCCCTCCATTATATGCCACGAATACAGCTACGTCCCAGCTCTCGGTGATAACGTAAAATGATTCTGCAGCTTTGAGAAATGTATGTGTTTAAGATCACGTTTGCTTCATCTGATATTGCGGGAGATGTCCTTGGCTGGAAACGGTTAAATGAGTGTGTTTGTTCAGTGACTGTAATTAATGGCGGTCTCACTGGAAACCGCTGACGTTTGGGGACTTTTCCTTCTCTCCAGTTCGTCAGTAAATATGGCTCTTCCCACAATTCCGTGAGATCATTTCCATCGGCACTGCCGGGGCAACGGCGCCGCCCCGAGGCGGAGTGTGGTATTACACGTGAAAAATATAGCTCGGTTCTGCATTCTCACTGCTGTGGTGCTTGTTGTTATATCCAGGTATTGATGCTATAAACCACGCATTTGGTCCTTCTGTACACTCAGACTGAGATGTAGCTATTTTTTCTTTGCCCTGAATGCAATATTGACTCCTGAAGACATAAGCTGACGTTCTGGGTAAGATGCTGACAGCACTTAACATTCAACTTTCAAGAAATGTACAATCTCACTTTCACCGCATCTCCCACTTGTGTTGATGTCAGCTTCATTTCCGTCTATATTGACTGATTTATTTATTTAGAGATACAGCACGGTAACAGCCAATGAGCTCACACCGCCCAATTACACCCATGTGACCAGTTACCCTACTGACCCGCACGTCTCCGGGATGTGGGAGGAAACCGGGACACCTTGAGGAAACCCACGTTGGGAACGTACAAACTTACAGACCGCGGAACTGAACCCGGGTCGCTGGCGTTGTGAAACGTTACACTAACTGCTATGTACCGTGCCAACACCAAGGGTCGTCAGTGATTTTCACCGGTTCCCACGTGAGAGGGATTGGTTAGCCTGAAGTGGATAATATCCCCGGGACCACGGCAAGCTTACCTTCGGACCCTGTGGAAAAGTAAGGAAGAAATCGAGTGAACCCTTGCGGAAACTGTTGCTTCAGCTTGTAATGCCCTGGTTAACGACCTGTTTAATTGTATTTGTTGTACCGGATGGGGTATCTGAGGGATAGAATCTACCAGCATTTCTTTTAGATGGTTCTGCGCATGTCTGAAAAAAATCGATTGGAACTTTTTTTTAGATCAAGAGGGTATGAGGACAGAGGAAATCCCACATACAAGGCTGGTCTGGGAGGTTGGATCGAATGGGATCCAGGGAGAGATGGCTTGGTGGATGCATAACTGGCTCGATGCTCGGACACAAAGGGTGAAGATTGAATGTGTTTTTCTCGGACTGGAGACCCGAGGTTCCAGTTTCAGACCACGTCTCAATCCTGGCGTCGGATACTCCAATATTTGTGTCCAAACCATCCTTCGTCAAGGTCTCTCGTCACAAGATCAGTACATCTACGGATGACACAGAAGCACGAAGTCTTGCTCATAGTGAAGAGGGCTATGGTAGATTACCATAAGATTATAAGATATAGTAGAATTAGGCCATTGGGCCCATCGAGTTTGTTCCACCATTACATCATGGGTGATCTATTTTCCCTCTCAGCCCCAGTTTCCTGCCTTCTCCCCGTAACCTTTCATAGCCTGACCAATCAGAAATCTATTAACCTCCACATTAATTATACAAATCTGCCAGTGGCATAGAAATCCACCACTCTCAGGCTAAAGAAAATTTTCCACAAATCCGTTCTGAAGGGACGCCCCTCTATTCTGAGGCCGTCTCCTCTCGTCTTAGACGCTTCTTAGAGTTGAAACATCCTCTCATGCACTCTATCAAGACCTTTCGCTGTTTGATAGGTTTCAACGAGTTCACCCCTCATTCTTCCGAATTCCAGTGAATAAAGATCTAGATTCATTAAAAGCACTTCAAATGACGAAACTCTAAAAGATTTGTCAGGCAAGATTTCCCTTAACAGAAGCCATGCTGACTTTGACTTACTTTATCATTAGTTGTCAAGTATCGCCAAACTTCATCTTTAATAGTAGACACCAACATTTTCCCAAACGCTGAGGTGAGGCTAACTGGCCTATAATTTCCTTTCTTTTGCCTTCCTCCTTTCTTAGAAAGTGAACTGACAGTCTTCCAGGACCATGCCAGAACCAAGTGATTATTGAAATATCATGACCAATGCATCCGTTGTCTCTTCAGCAACCTCTCTCCGGACTCTGGGATGTTGACAATCTGGTCCAGGTGACTTACCAACCGTAGGACCTTTGGGTTTGCCTAGCACTTTCCCTTCGTAATAGCAATGGTACTCACTCCTGCTCCCCGACACTCACAGACCACTGACACACTGCTAGTGTCTTCCTCAGTGAAGACAGATACAAAATACCCATTAATTTCATCTGCCATTACTTTTTCCTCCATTACTACCTCATCAGCATCGTTTTGCAGTGGTCTAATATCAACTCACTTCCCTTTAACTCTTTTTATAACTGAAAATAACTTTTGGTATCCCGCTTTATGTTATTAGCTAGCCTGCTCTCATATTTGATCTTTTCCCTTCCTATACCCAGGTTGTTTCTGATGCTGAGCAGGGGAGGGCAAAGTCCACGGCGAGCAGGAACTGTGGGGAATCATCAGTGACAGGAACAGTGAGTAATTCTGTAGCTGACAGCAAGGGTCATCACCTCCCTGGTGTCAGGGTCAGGGACGTCTTCAATCATAGAACAGTACAGCACAGAAACCGGCCCTTCGGCCCCTCAATATCATGCCAGGCCGAATAAATTAGTAATCAAATGCCAACCCAACTAAATCCCTTCAGCCTACACAATGTCCATATCTTCCATTTTCCTCACATTCATGTGCCTATCTCAACATCTCTTAAAAGTCTCTAATGTTTCTGCCTCCACTACCATCCCAGGCAGAACATTCCAGACACCCATTACTCTCTGAGCAAAAAAACTTACTCCTCACCTCTCCTGTGAAATGACCCCTTCTCACCTTAAATGCATGCCCTCTGGTATGAGACGTTTGAACCCTCGGGAAAAGGTTTCTGCATCTGCCCTATCTATGCCTCTCAAAATCTTATTAACCACTATCAGATCTCCCTTCTGCCTTTTCATTCCAGAGAAAACAACCCTGCTTTGCTCAGCCTCTTGTAATAGCACATGCCCTCCAATCCAGGCAACATCCTGGGAAACCTCTTCTGCACCGTCTCCAAAGCCTCGGCATCTTTCCAATAATGAGGCGCCCAGAACTGTCTACAACACTCCAGATGCGGCCTACCGAAAGTTTAATAAATCCTCATCATACCTTCCTTGTACAGATCCCAGTGGAACATCAGGAATCACAAGCCTCGAGCGAGAATATTTAGAACAACCGGGTCTTCAATGGAGAATCCAGTTCTGAATCCGAACAGAAAATTCACCATGGAAACAAGGAAATTTCAGGCAGGTAAACACGACATCAGTGATGGGAAGTTTATTGGAATGTATTCTAAGAGACCGGTTACATGAGCATTTGGATAGACATGGACTGATTCGGGACGGTCAGCATGGCTCTGTGATTGGTAGGTTCGATAGAGTTTTTCAAGAAAATTACCAGGAAATATGATTAAGACAAGATATTGGATGTTGTCTATTCGGACTTTAGCAAGGCATTTGATAAAGTACGGCATGGGAAGTTGGTCAATAAGGTTGAATCACTCGGCTTTTGACGTTAGAGAGTAAATTGGATGAAACATTGGCTTTGTGGGAGGAAGCAGAGAGTGGCAGTGGATGGTCGCCTCTCTGACTGGAGGCCCGTGACGAGTGGATGTCAGGGATCGGTGCTGGATCCACTGTTGGTCATCTATATCAATGATCTGCGTGATAACATGGTTTACTAGATCAGAAAATTTTCGGATGACACCAAGTTTAGGAGAGCAGTGGACAGTGAGGAAAATTATCAAAGTTTGAAGAGTTCCGAGAGGAGGAGGGAGAGCTCAAGCTCACTGGGGTCTCCAATGGCAATGGATCCCACTCCTACTGTGTGCAGAATTGAGGCGTTTAGATGCAAACATACTCTTCCACTGAGGTTGGGTGAGATTACAACAAGAGGTGATGGGTTCAGGGTGAAAGGTGAAATCGATCCCCTCGGTAATTTTCAATTCCCAGGCACTGACCGCCTCATCTTCACCATGGATGTTCAGTCCCTGAACACTTCTATCCCCCATCAAGAATGCCTTAAAACCCTCCGTTTCCTTCTTGACAAAAGAACCAAGTAATCCCCCTCCTCTGTCTGGCAGCACTGGTCCTCCCCGGGAACAATTTTTCCTTCACCTCCTCCCGCTTTCTCCAAACTCGAGACGAGGCCATGGGCACTCACATCGGCCGCAGCTAGGCCTGCCGCTTCGCTGGCTACTGAGAACAATCCATGTTTGAAACCATCCCCGGTTACACTCCCCCACTCTTCCTCCGCTACATTGACCACTGCATTGGCGCTGCTTCATGCACCCGTGCTGAGCTCGTCAATTTTATCAACTTTGCCCGCTAACTTCCACCCTGCCCGTGAATTCACTGGGTTCATCTCCGACACCTCCCTCTCCATTCTCGATCTCTCTGTCCCCATCTCTGGAGACAGACGGTCACCCGAGATCTTTTATAAACCTACTGATTCCCACAGTTGTCTCAACAATACCTCTTCCCACCCTATGTCATGTAAAAATGCTATTCCCTTTCCTCAGTTTCCTCGTTTTCGCCGCATCTGTTCCGAGGACATGGTTTTCCATACCAGGATATCAGACGTGTCCTCTTCTTTAAAGAACGGGTTTCCCTCCCTCTGCTATTGATGCTGCCCTCACACGCATCTCCTCCATTTCCCCTCGATCCGCACTCACCCCATCTTCTCGCCACCTTAATAGTGATAGAGTTCCTCTTGTCCTCACCTACCACCCCAGCAGTCTCTATGCTTAACACATTCCCCTCTGCAACCTCCGCAATCTCCAACGCGATCCTAACTCAGAACAAATTCCACCCCACCCCCAGCTCACCATCTCCGCGTTTCGCTCGGATCTCTTTGTCCACAATCCCTAGTCCATTCGTCCCTCCCCCACTAATCTCCCTCCTTTATTATCCCTTTAAATGGCCTGAGTGCTACACCTGCCCACACACCTCCTCCCTCACCTCCATTCAGGGCCTCAGACAGTCCTTCCAGGTGAGGTAACACTTCACCTGAGTATCAGTTTCTATTGTGTCCGGTGCTCCCGGTGCGGCCTCCTCTACATTGGTGAGGGCCCTGTCTCAATTGTGGGGGCCGTGTCATCGGGCACCCTCCGCACCATCTGGCACAAGCGGCACTTCCCGGTGGCCAAACAACTTCATTCCATTCCCCATTCCGATGTGTCAGTCCTTGTCCTCCTCCTGTGCCAAGATGAGGCTGCCCTCAGGGTAAAGAAACAACAACGTATATTCCGTCTGGGTAGCCTCGAACCTGAAGGCATGAAATATCGGTTTCTCCACCCGGTGAACATATTCACCCCCCCCCCACCTCCACCCCACGCCCTTCCCCTAATTCATCACTCTTACCTGTGTCAGGAGAAAAACCTAGTTTTGAAACGGGGGTCCAGAATATGAACTGTGCTGTTACTAAGAGAGAGAGAGAAAGAGAGAGAGAGAGAGAGAGAGAGAGAGAGAGAGAGAGAGAGAGAGAGAGTCTGCTTGAACGATTGATGTGATGGAGTCTCTGCCAGCTTGTTTACCTTTTCCCCCGAGGGTCACTTGTCTGCTTGTTGAAGGGAGAGCAGAGCGAGCAGGGCGGAGCAGGTTGATGGACAGCTGGTGTCCAACCTGTGGAGATAAAAACCCGGTCCGCTGTTACACAGACAGACACACCACGAGACACACAGGTTCGGACACTGAACGAGCTTTGTTGCATCCACAAAAAGGATCGAGTCGGGAAATCGATCAGTCTCACAGTGTGAAAAAGGTGCGACCGGTGGGGAATTATTTGATGTCCATCCTTGCCTGGGTGATAATTCCACCACTGAAGAACGGCCGTACGCATCAAGGCCATAGTCGGTGACCACAACAGGACTTCGAAAGACATCGGGAAGATCGACGGCAGCACCTCTTACCTCTCACTCTCTCTCTCTCTCTCTCTCTCTCTCTCTCTCTCTCTCTCTCTCTCTCTCTCTCTCTCTCTCTCTCTCTCTCTCTCTCTCTCTCTCTCTCTCTCTCTCTCTCTCTCTCTCTCTCTCTCTCTCTCTCTCTCTCTCTCTCTCTCTCTCTCTCTCTCTCTCTCTCTCTCTCTCTCTCTCTCTCTCTCTCTCTCTCTCTCTCCTCTCTCTCTCTCTCTCTCTCTCTCTCTCTCTCTCTCTCTCTCTCTCTCTCTCTCTCTCTCCCCAACGTTACTCAACTAGCTACCTCGAACTGAACTGACCTCTCTTCATCACGTCGGAAGAGTGTAACCCACTCATCCCTAGATCTGAAAGAGCCTAGTTTTATTTCCATTTCCACACACATATATATATATATATATATATATATATATATATATATCATTGCTAATCTGTTCATTATATTTGCACTTATGTTACTGTATTGCTTAGTTACTAATAAACATTATTAGTTTATCGCAATACCAAACTCCGGAGTGTTTTCCATTTCTGCTGGTTCTGTAACCCGGTCATAGGGTACGTGACATAATTGGGGCCTGCGTCCGGGATTGGAACAAATTGTGTGGGGGCTTGTTTGAATTGATTGAGGAAATTCCCTTACTTGATTTGGTTGTGTGGAAAACAGCAGAAATAGTTTATGATAAAGTTTTTGGAGGCGCCAACCTCTGAGGCATTAGAGGACGCCAGAAAGTTGGAGCTGTTGAGTATTGCAAAGAAGTGAAGCTTTCGAAGGTGAAGTCGACAACGAGGAGGTCAGAGATGCAGAGAGCCATAGCCGAGTATTATGTATCCAAGGAGGTGTTTCAAGTAGAGGATTTGGAGTTGTTTCCGGAAAGTAAGCCTAGCGGGGTTTGAGACCAAGTTTCAGATGGAAAGGTTAGGGCTCGAGGCTGAGGAGAAAACGGAGTATGAGTAACGGGTAAAAAAGCTGGAGGCTGAGGAAGCGGGAAATACAGAGGGAGGAAAGAGAAAGAGAGAGGCAGTTTGATCTGGGAAAAATGAAAACATTGCAGGGAGGGAGATGAGTGCTAGACCCAGTCGGGGGGGGTTCAAGGTTAGTCAGGAAATTAGGTTGGTACCCCCATTTGAGGAAACGGATGTCGGTAGGTATCTTCTACATTTTGAAAACCTAGCTATGTATCAGAACTGGCCGAGGGAGAGGTAGACTGTTTTATTACTAACAGTTTGTACTTAAGGGAAAGGCTCAGTCAGCCTATTCTGTGTTGTCTACGGAAGACGCAAGGGATTACAATGCTGTGAAAGGGGCTATACTTAAGGTTTACAAGTTAGTTCTGGAGGCATGCAGGCAACGGTTCCGCAATCTGAGGAAGCCGTGGGACTGCACGTACCTAGAACTTGCCCGTGAGATGCAGATGTACTGTGATCACTGGTGCACCTCGAAAGGGGCAAATGAGGTTATTGACAAACTGAAACAGTTGATGCTGATTGAGCAGTTTAAAAAGTTGCGTCCCTGAGGTATGGGGACGTACTTAGATGAGAAAGTGGCAGAAACCCTGTCAGCCTCTGCTAAGTTAGCAGACGAGTATACTTTGTCCCACAAGGCAATTTTTTTCCCCCAGCAAGAGCTACCAGGAGGTTAACAGGGATGGTAGAGATGGTCCACCGGCTAAGCCAGAAAGTAAGCAGGGACTAGTGAAAAGGGTAAGGAGGAAGAGGAACAGTCGGGAGGGAAGTTCCCGAGTCTAATGTGTTTTAATCGTGGGAAGGCTGGTCACGTGGCGTCTCGATGTTTCGCTCCGGAAATGGATAAGGGAAAAGGAAAAGAGAAAACACCAACGGCCTGTGTCCAGCAGGTAAAATGACATTGAGGAAGGAGGGGTCATGCCGAGTTCAAGAGGGACGCGAGAGATTTATTTCAAATGGGTTTGTGTCTGTAAAAGAAGTGCAGCGTTCTCGCTCGGGTGTAATGAAACGCCGAATTAAACGCCGAGATAAACCGCAGTCAATGAAACAAGGTCGCAGTAAGATTAACCATTTACTGTTCACTCTTCACATTAACGCATGGTGAAAACTGTTGATAAAACAATACAAGATTGACACAGTATTTGTTCCCTTCTTGATATCACATTTCCATTGTAAATACTTGTAAAAGTAACTATAACTACATTACATTAAAGTGCAGTATACAGGCAGAATTTACCTACGCCATTGACTACTTCAAATACACTTCAATGCAAACTATCCGCAACTCTTTAACTAACGAAAACATAAACATTATCGACCGTCGTTACTTTTACAGGATCAGCGTTAACATTTTAATTCAACATATCGATTATCTATTAAATTACAGCGTTGCTCTCACTGTGATTTCTAATTTTTGCAAACAACCTTTGCTCGGGTCTGCCTCGTGCGAGCCCCCCGCCCTCGCGTTAATCTCAAACCGGTATTTTCCCACAAGACGCGGCGAATCCGGATGTGACGTCATCGCATGCCAATATATTTACAGGCAATGAATATACTTTAAACACTTCTGATTCTAACGAGAAATGCTAACAAATGAATTACTAAGCGAAAGTATTATAAACTAAATAACTGCCATAAAGGCAACACACTCCCCGCTTGACCTTCGCAAGGTCACAATGAACAGAATACAAACTTAGTCTCTAAATCAGTCATTAGGTAGAAGTAGAATGACTTCTGTAACTGGCCTTTGGTAAATTTTCACATCGCCTTGGTCGGTAGTCTTCAACTCGATCTTCCTGACATGTCCATCCCCATTAGGGTATGTAGCAGTGATTCTGGCCATTGGCCAGCCTGTTGCGGGCGATTTGCTTGTCCCTGAGCAGGACTAAGTCTCCAACTTGAAGATTCCTGCGGGGTTCTGTCCACTTTTGTCTGTGTTGCAACAAGATAGATATTCCTGTCTCCAGCGAGACCAGAACCGATTTGTCAGAGCTTGGACTTGTCTCCAATTGCTTTGTGTACAAATCCTTGTCTGAGAAGTCTCCTGGTGGAGGGGGAGCTCCTGCCTTCTGCGTAAGGAGCATTGATGGCGAGAGTATGAAGGGGTTTTCTGGGTCAGAAGACACAGGTAGGAGTGGTCGTGCGTTTATAATGGCTGTGACCTCTGCCACTAGGGTGCACAGTACCTCATGGGTCAATCGGGTGCTTTGCTGCATCTCGGGTTTCCTTTTCAGGGTTTTTTGCAAGAGCGTGACCGCTTGACTGCCTGCCCTTTGTTATTTGGCAAGTACTGGCGTGGTTCTCTGAAAGGCAAATGGGGCGACCCCATTATTTGCTTCATCTCTGAAGACCTTGGTGTCCTTTGCTTTTGAAAATGGCATCATGAGCTGATTGAGCAAGTTTATTACCGTACTCAGTTTGAACGAAGACTGACTGACCCAGCGGCTCGTCAGTTACTTTACGCTTCTTAACGTCTTGTTGTGCTTCCTTAATACACGGGACACTTGTGCAGGGTTGGAAAATTGAATGGCTGCCACTCTCTAGCACGTTGGTCTTGAGTGTGCTAACCGTCGGTTTGTGTACATTGCCAGGGCACACCTCTCCTATCACCACCCAGCCTAGATCCAGGCGTTGCGCAAAGGGGGCGTCGTGTGGTCCATTGACCTGCTGCCTAACCTTGTGCACCCGGAGAACGTCTCTCCCTAATAGCAGGAGTATTTCCGCTTTTGGGTCCAGTTCTGGGATGTGTTTTGCGAGGTGGTGGAGATGTGGCTGGTGTAGCACCGCACTTGGCGTCGGGATCTCAGTGCGGTTATTCAAGATTTCATTGCACTCTAAGAGCGGAGGGAGACAGATGACGATTTTACCATCCAGGGACTCGATTTGGACGCCTTCTGCCTTCCTTGAGTTTCCATGTTGCCTGAGCAAGTTCTAAGGTAGTATGGGAACTGCTCACTCTTAATGTTGAACAATTTAAATAACTCTGGACTGACTAGTGAGCGATTGCTCTGATCATCCAGAATCACATAGGCTTTGATGGCCTTGTCTTTGGCTCCTTTAGGTACACCTTAGTGAGGCAGATCTTTGAACAAGAACGGCTTGACTGAGCTTGACCGCAAACTTCTGTACAGTTCGAGCCTACAACTGTTGTCCTGTGGTGAGCCTCTCCCTCCCCCGCCGTCCTGTTGTGGGGGCGAAGGAGCGCTGTCGGTTTGCGGTGACAGGTCGGGATTGCATGGCCCCGACGTGATCCGTGCTATCACATTCCGGACACTTCACGGCGATCGTACACTCTCTGGCGAGGTGAGAGGTTGAGGAACAGCATCTGAAACATATTCTTTTCTCCGTGAGAAGGACCATCCAGTCTTCAAGGGGTTTTTCCCTAAACGTTCTGCATCCTTTGAGGGGGTGAGGTTTGTTATGCAATGGGCAATTCTTGCTAGGGTCGTTGTTAGTTGTAAAGGCTTCAGTCTTGAGCACTGAGGCGGGTTTATTGATGTTGAAAGTATTCGAAGAGGATCTACCTGGCTTGGTGTAAATTGTACGGCTTCCTGGACCCGCGAGGCTTCTCGTTTCGCATCTTCGCCTCCTTGCACACAAACTCAGTGAGGTGCTTAAAGGGAGGAAATCGACCACCGTGGTCTTCCTTGTACTCTGAGGCAACAGGCAGCCACCTGTCCTGCAGCCCAAATGGAAGTTTGTCCACGATTTGTCTAATCCCGGATGGAGCATCTAGGTATACTAGACCAGCTGAGTAGCCATCTTCTTGGCGCCTTGGATCTCCATGAGTAAATCTTCGAGTTCTCTTAACTTAAGGTGATCTTTGGCTGACACCTTAGGAAAGTTTTCCAGACGTCGATATAGCGCCGCTTCAATAATTTCGGGCGCCCCATAGCCCTCCCAAAGTCTCTCCCATGCTTTGCTTAAGGCTAGTTCGGGTTTGTTGATGTACACTGAACGTTTGCGTCTCACCTGGTCGCATGATTCTTTCCCCAGCCATTTCGCCATAAGATCCAACTCTTGGGTTGCTCTGAGCTGGACTCTGTCGATAGCGTTGGTGAATGTGGAGTACCATGCACGGTAATTTTCAGGTTTATCGTCAAACCGGTACAGTCCGAAGTGACGAGATCCCGTCGTGCTAAATACTGCATCGTGGGATCAACTGTAAGTGGCATGCGGGCTGGGGAAATACGTTGGCGTGTATATGACTGAGGGCGTACATTTCTTATGGAATTTGCTGTCCTGAATTCGACCTCTGCATCTCTTCTCCCCAAATCTTGTAAGTTTGGTGTCGAGAAATATTGGTCGTCAGCTCTTTCATTCTCGACTTCATCGCGGAGTTGCGAGGGTAAGTTGTCTTCCTCGTATGGGTGTGATGCAATCCGGCCTCCCTGAGGTTCCTCATGACATGGATGTTATCGAATACGTATGGAGAGGAAGGACGAGCCCTCCTGTCTATTTGAGATCGGACATAGTCGCTTGTGCGTTCCAATCTGGTCCTTTCTGAAGTAGATCTTACTTCGGCCAGATCATGCGTTCCTTCAGCTTTTTCTATGTACTCTGCTTCCACCTTGGCAGCTTCTTCTTCTCCATCTAGCTGCAGGACTTCCAACTCTGCCGATATCCTTGTCATTTCCAACTGGATTTCGGCTTCTCTGGTGGCCGCTTCCATTTCTCTGGCAGCCTTTTCCTTCTGG
Organism: Hypanus sabinus; assembly: GCF_030144855.1. NCBI lineage: Eukaryota > Metazoa > Chordata > Chondrichthyes > Myliobatiformes > Dasyatidae > Hypanus > Hypanus sabinus. The sequence goes on from NW_026780120.1 coordinate 712,053, forward strand.
ATTTCGGCTTCTTTGGCAGCCGCTTCCATTTTCAACTTTGCTACTCGCTTGGCGTAGTCTACCCGCACATGGGTGGCGTCTGCTTTAGCTCTTGCCTGGGCGGCCTTACTTGATGATGCCCTACTGCCCTTGTCGCTGGGCGGCATCGACTTGATGCTGGATCGAGATGACATTGCAGCACTTGAAACACCTGATAATGCCGCTTTTTCACTGTAGCGTTCTCGCTCGGGTGTAATTGAAACGCCGAATTAAACGCCGAGATAAGCCGTAGTCAATCAGAACAAGGTCGCAGTAAGATTAACCATTTACTGTTCACTCTTCACATGAACATATGGTGAAAACTGTTGATAAAACAATACAAGATTGATACAGTATTTGTTCCCTTCTTGATATCACATTTACATTGTAAATACTTCTAAAAGTAACTATAAATACATTACATTAAAGTGCAGCATACAGGCAGAATTTACCTACGCCATTGACTACTTTAAATACACTTTAATGCAAACTATCCGCAACTCATTAACTAACGAAAACATAAACATTATCGACCGTCGTTACTTTTAACAGGATCGGCGTTAACATTTTAATTCAACATATCGATTATCTATTAACTTACAGCGTTGCTCTCACTGTGATTTCTAATTATTGCAAACAACCTCTGCTCGGGTCTGCCTCGTGCGAGCCCCCGCCTTCGCGTCGATCTCAAACCGGTATTTTCCCACAAGACGCGGCGAAACCGGATGTGACGTCGTCGCATGCCGATATATTTTACAGGCAATGAATATACTTTAAACACTTTTAATTCTAACTAGAAAATACTAACAAATGAATTACTAAGCGAAATATTATAAACTAAATAACTGCCATAAAGGCAACACAGTAACTATAACTCTTCCCTCCTACACGGACCATAACCCGTCTTTAACACCCACCTCTCTAAGTGCGTTTTGAACGTCGCAGTTGCACAAACCTCTACCACTCTGTTCCAAAAACCCACCAAACAGTGTAAAAAAATCTTAACTCTGACATCTCCCCTAAACTCTCCTCCACTCTCCTTGCCGCTACCTGCAAGGAGTTTGTACGTTCTCTCATCTCCACGTGGATAATCTGATAGACTATTTTAGTTAGATCTCCCCCACCTCCTCTACTTATTACCGTTCCCCCGTCACCGCACCGTCTGCATTTTAAACCGCTTTTTATAATATTTATATTAGCAATGCATTTTATTCCATATCTGTACTTTAACCTGTAACTTTATTTTAAACATTCTTTATTCTTCATCATTGCTGAATGTTGGGCTATTTTATCGTGTGTTTTTCTTGTTGACGAGCACCCCACAGCAAATTCCCTATACAGTAATGTGAACAAGCATTAGTCACATATATATAGCTCCGGAGTCTAAGATTTTGATATGGGTCTCTCTTGTGGACTGAGAGCGGAAAGGGGGGCAGGGAGAGTTTAATCACGTTTGGGAAAGGAGGAAGGAGAGGTGAGGGAGCGGGAAGCACCCATGATTCATTTTATGATGATCAATAAACCAATTGTTTGCAATAAAATGACCTGCCTGGAGTCTCAGTGCTGGGTGTCTCTGCCCCTCCGCACACCCACCCGCCCCGGCTCTCCTTTTCTGCTAACTGTTCCACACTTCCTCCCACGGCGTTACACCCTCACCATTCCCAAGTTCCTTCATTTTCAATCCTTCTATTCCCAACCATAGGGTCTGCCTGACCCCTCCATTATTTGCCACAAATACAGCTACACCCCCGCTCTCAGTGATAACCTAACATCCTTCTGGAGCTTTGAGAAATTTATACGGTTAATATCACGTTTGTTTCCACTGATATTGATGTCGTCATTCTGGGCTGGAAACAGTTAAATGAGTGTGTTCTTTCAGTGACTGTAATTAATGACGGTCTTTCTGGAAACCGGTGACGTTTGAGACTTTTTCTTCCCTCCGGTCCATCAGCAAATATGGCTCTTTACTTCCGACAAATCTGTGAGATCATTTCCATCGGCACTGAAGGGACAACGGCGCCACCCTGAGGTAGAGTGTGGTATTACACGTAAAAATGTCTAGCTCGGTTTTGCATTCTCGCTGCTGTTGTGGTACTTGTTGTATCAATGGTATAAACCACTCATTTGGTCCTCTGCACATTCAAACTGAGATGTAGCTATTTTTTTTTTTGCCCTGAATACAATATTGACTCCTGAAGACATATTACTTTAAGCTGACGTTCTGAGTAAGATACTTCACATTCTACTTTCAAGAGACGTACAATCTCACTTTTATCGCAACTCCCACCTGCATTGATGTCAGCTTCGTTTTCATCTCCATTGATTTATTTATTCAGAGACACAGCACAGTAACAGCCAATGAGCTCACACCGACCAATTACACCCTTGTGACCAGTTACCCCACTGACCCGTACGTCTCCGGGATGTGGAGGAAACCGGGACACCTTGAGGAAACCCACGTTGGGAACGTACAAACTTACAGACCGCGGAACTGAACCCGGGTCGCTGGCGCTGTGAAACGTTACACTAACTGCTATGTACCGTGCCAACACCAAGGGCCGTCAGTGATTTTCACCGGTTACCACGTGAGAGGGATTGGTTAGCCTGAGGTGGATAAAATCCCCGGGACCACGGCAAGTTCACCTTCGGACCCTGTGGAAAAGTAAGGAAGGAATCGAGAGAACCCTTGCAGAAACGGTTGCTTCATCTTGTAAAGATCATCACCAATGCATCCGTTGTCTCTTCAGCACCTCTCTCCGGACTCTGGGATGTTGTCCATCTGGTCCAGGTGACTTATCCACCTTAAGACCTCTGAGTTTGCCTAGCACCTTTCGCTTTGTAACAGCAATGGCACTCACTCCTGCTCCCTGACACTGACAGGCCACTGACACACAGCTAGTGTCTTCCTCAGTGAAGACAGATGCAAAATGCCCATTAATTTAGTCTGCCATTTCGTTGTCCCCCGTTACTATCTCACCAGTATCACTTTCCAGTGGTCTAATATCAACTCTCACCCCCCTTTTACTCTTTATCTAACTGAAAATAACTTTCGGTAACCCGCTTTATGTTATTAGTTAGCCTGCCCTCATATTTCATCTTTTCCCTTCCTATACCCAGGTTGTCTCTGATGCTGAGCAGGGGAGGGCAAAGTCCATGGCGAGCAGGAACTGTGGGGAATCATCAGTGACAGGAACAGTGAGTAATTCTGTAGCTGACAGCAAGGGTCATCACCTCCCTGGTGTC